>NC_056686.1:131352999-131652999 GCF_018350215.1 Panthera leo
TTTCTACTTATTTTAAGACTATATTTCAGGAAATTTTGGTGTGTGTGTGTGTATACAACCATATCTTCCAGAAGAAAAAAACCAAATTTTGAAATATCTATATTTTAAAATACAGAAATTTTTGGGGCGCCTGGGTGGCTCAGTCGGTTAAGCGGCCAACTTAGCTCAGGTCATGATCTCGCAGTCTGGGAGTTCGAGCCCCACTTCGGGCTCTGTGCTGGCAGCTCAGAGCCTGGAGCCTGTTTCAGATTCTGTGTCTCCCTCTCTCTGACCCTCTCCTGTTCATGCTCTGTCTCTCCCTGTCTCAAAAATAAATAAAATGTTTTAAAAAATTAAAAATAAATAAAAATACAGAAAATTTTAATGAAATTCTTTGTTTTTAACATTCATTCATTTTTGGGAGAGAGAGAGAGAGAGAGAGAGAGAGAGAGAGGGAGAGAGAGAGAATGAGAATGAATGAGTGGGGGAATGGCAGACATAGAGAGAGGGAAAAACAGAATCTGAAGCAGGCTCCAGGCTCCAAGCTGCCAGCACAGAGCCTGATTTGGGCTCGAAACCACAGAACCGTGAGATCGTGACCTGAGCCAAAGTTGGACATTTAACCAAAGGAGCCACAAAGGCTCCCCAAAAATACAAGAATTTTTAAAACTGTCCTTATATGGTATTCTGTCATATTTTTCTCATTCTTATTCATACTCTAGGATTAGTAATTTTAGCACTGTGTAGGCACAAGGAATAGATTCTTCAGTGCCACAAAATAGTAGTCAGGTTGCCTAAGATTTATTTTTCTGTTTCATTTTTATCATTAAAAAATTAGCATGTTATTAATAAGAGAAATTTTTATGAAATTGCTTATGTACTTTAACTCACAGAGGTTACATCCTGATTGTTTTTGGCAACGTACCCTGGGGTAAAACCCCAACTTCAGTCACCTCAGTTCTGCTCAAATTATAGAAAGGGGCAGCAAGTGGCAGCAACAAATGGCTCAAACACTGACATGCACACAGCTTTCTGCTTTCAAAATGCCAAATCAACATGGTAGAAGGGATTTGTTTCCTGGATCAGTAGGATGCTTCAATCTGACATCTTTCAAAATATTAAACTTAATATTAAAAAAATAAGAGTTTGGAAATGTTGTTATTTTCTCTAATAATGTCAATTGGTCCAATTCCAACTCTAGTTTGAAAAATAAATGTGTGTGTGTGTGTGTGTGTGTGTGTGTGTTCCATTTGAGAAAGAAAATTATTTGGAAGGACAAAAAAGAAGAAAAGGCTATAGCTCATCTCTTATTGAATAACTACTAGATACTAACCACTACCGAGATTTTACATATTCTTTTTCATTTGATTCTGATTGCGTGTGTGTGTGTGTGTGTGTGTGTGTGTGTGTGTGTGTGTATAAAATCAATGCTGCTGAAATGTCAGAAGAATTCATGTTTATTCTTGACAGAAATTTAAGGGACTGCATTTTTGTCAGCACCAAGAGGCACTTAGAATTATTATTGCCCAGTGGCTTTTGGTAGTGCAAAGCTCCAGATACTATGGAAAAGAAAGAACATCTGAGGATTCCTGGTTTGTAACATAGAGTTTGGATAAGAAGTTAGCCAGGAGGCAAAAGTAAATAATTAGAATTGTGAGAGTGTTTCACAAACCTGGATGCATATTAGAATTATATGTACAGCTTTTAAAAGTACTTATACTTGAGCCTTTATTATACTTCAGTTGGAAGTATAGGACATACTACATTTCCTCAGGTGTTAAGGGTTGAAATGTATGTATCAAAAAGAGATGTCCCATTCTAAACCCTGGTACCTGTGAATGTCTTATTTAGAAATAGGGTCTTTGCCTATGTAATTAAGGATCTCAAGATTCTTTCATTCTGGATTATGGGAGGTCCCTAAATATCCAAGGACTTGCATCCTTATAAGATATGATAGTGACACAGAGAAAGGCCATGTGAACATGCAGACAAGAGATTGGAGCCAAGGTGGAGCAGCCAACAGAAGCTGGAAGAGGCAGAGGATTCTCTTTGTGGAGCATGATGATTTTGGACTTCTGGACTCTAAAACTATGAGAATGGATTTCTGTTATGTGAAGCCATCATGTTTGTGGTGATTTGTAGTAGCCTTAACAAATTCTAATTTGTAGGGAATGTTGACATCACATAGCTTATTAAATTTTTTGGAATTGCTCTAGGATAAGAATCACAGGAGGTGCTTTTCCCAAAATACATATTCCTGGACTCTATGTGAGACCTACTGAATGAACTTTTGGGGGAGGGTGGTAGTGGCCTGAGGATATTTATTAGTACCAAGCACCCTGTGTGATTCATACCCTTAAGCAAGAAGCTGGGGAAATGCTGAGTTAGGTCAAGGAACTAAAAGCTGTTTTTAATAATTTCTGCCTGTGGCTTTCAATATGCTCACCAGGGTCTTCCTAACTCCCCACTTGCCTGCATACAGAGCTTTATTAATCAAATGTGTATAAAACAGGGAACCGTAACCAAAGACGATGAGAAAGCATGTCACATACCCATAAGAATAACATAAGAGAGAACCTAGCAGAAGCTTGCATGCCACTTCTAAACAAAATAAAAATGTTTAAATATAAATGTATAGAACATGAGAAAGCAGAACACGACCATCTGGGATACAAAGCATAAATCGAATAACTTAATTTCTTTGGTTTCTGTCATTTGAATGGAAGTAATTATTGCCAGATTGGAGAGTGAAGAACAAACAGGTTTGATAGGAAGTTAAAGCTCTAAATCAAATCAAAGAGAGAAAATTGTAACACCTACTTACCAAAAATGAATTTATCTCCACATTGAAACAAGTTATCAAAGAAGTTATAAAACATATATTTTTGATCTCAGAATATTGACAGTGCTTTTGAAATAAATGGAAGATGGGAAAGATGTATGGAAACTGGAAAATGGTAAATAATATTGTTCCAATTTCAAAAATGAGTGAAAATTTGCAAACAATAGAAAGATAAAATTTATATATATATATATATATATATATATATCTGACAATAATTCTAGTATTAACTTGCTAAAACATTATTTTGTCAGCATTTTTAAAGAGACTCTTTGCTCAAGAACGAAATAAAAATTTATGCCAAATGAGATTCATTTATTTGCTGATACAATTTTTAGATAAGGATATATCATGAAAATGTCATAAACAAAGTGTTCTCATATTTTTGGCAATGTTTGATAAGTCTTCTGATGACAAATGAAAGTATCATGCATGCAAGATGGTGGTAAATTTAATGCGTTCAAAATTGTCTCTGTACAGTTTTAATTATTAAATCAGTTTCCCCTGAAGGATGTTTTCAATTACTTGCCAAAAGTTTAACAACTTTGTTACTATGATTTGATTACAGCCTTAAAAATTATGCTTATCAAATCTCTGAATTCCATAAAACTGGGAGACTTCATTAATATCATATGTTCAAAATTGCAAGACAGCAGTAGGGTTAAGAGTTATAGGAGGATGGAAATCTAAGAGTAATAGCATGGAGTGGAAAAGATCAGACCCATGTACATATTCAGAAATAGGCAAATAAGGAACAATGAGGAGATTATCAAAATAAAAGGTAAAAAATTTTGAAAATTAAACATTAGAAGCACCCAAAAGGAGCAAAAGGAGTGATCAAGTCATAAGAGAAGCTTAGTTATTTTAATTAGCTGGGCACTTGACATAGGAGTTATGTGATAAGGCTCCCATTTATAATTGTGTTAAAGGAAGCCTAGAAATTACTGAAGGTAATAAATCCATTTCAATCTGTTCAAAAATACCACATATGGGATACTATGTTCTGTTTAATTCTATCTAGGCCATGAATTTGTTTTTAATTTTGGAAAAATAAATTAAAATAAAATAAAATAAAATTTACCATTCTAACCATATTTAAGTGCATAATTCAGTAACATTAACTGTATTCATATCATTATGCAACAGATCTCTAGAACTTATTCATCTGTAGAACTGAAACTCTATACCCATTGGACATCAACTACCCATTTTAGAACATTAATTTTACCAACGTCACTAAAAATCCAAGTATATTCATAGTAGGGCAATTGGGAGGGAAATAACATACAAATATTCATGTAAGGAAATCTGAAAGAAGTGGTGTTTTTTGCTTGTAAAAGAGAAGGGTTAGGTAGGCAGGAATGTGCCTTCGGTTATCTAAAGAGTGATCCTGTGACAAGGTTATAGATTTAGATTGTGTAGCCTCAGAAAACAGAACAAGTATCATTGATTAGAATCTTTAGGAAGGCAGATGTTGGTTGCAACAATGAGGAATATTCTGACAATTACTGACTAACAGTAGAATTAGCTACCCTGCGAAAAGGCCAGTTCTTTGTTCCTGAAAATATCCAAACAAGGACTGGGTAAGCATCTCTGAGACCAGTTTTAGAATTCTTACATTGGATGAGGGATTGAATTAGATAACATGTGCAGGCAACCACCAAAACCTGTGAATCTCTGAAACAAAGAGAATGGACCTGAGTCCAGTGCTTGTCAGACTAACTCATTCTGCAATTTTGGACACACAACTTTTAGTGTTTTGATTTCCTTATTTATAATGTGAGGGGATAAAATGAATGGTTTTCTCATTCTTTATAAATGTCCACGCATTGAGAAAATATGCATTGTGCACATTGTGCAGAATTTGTCTGCATTGGTCAACAAGTGCCTGCCAGCTTTAACAGCAAATAGGAAGGAAGGAAAGGAGAGCAAGAAGGAACAATAAAATGAATAATAATTAACATGTAATAGTGCGATTTTTCCGTTTGACATGACACTGGCCCACTTAGATCCAATGCTGAGAACAAGAAGAATCTAAGTACTCTTGCATGCTACACATAAATCCCAATAGTTGAAGGTGTTCCTTCCAAAAGAAGAGTAGCCCACAAGACAATTTTATGCAAAGACCAATAGACTCAAGGGAAGGGATACTCCATGACAATAATTCAAGAAATTTTGTGGGTACATGAGAAATAAATTAATGCTGCTCAGGAGGTAGACTAACCATTTTACCCTGAATCTAGAGAAGAAAGAACTGATGGGTCATTAGGAGACTAGCCTGATCACAGTTGGGAGAGCAGGGGGAAAAGTGTACTCACAAGAGAGAGCAAAACTTTTTTTTTCCATTTTATTTATTTATTTATTTATTTATTTATTTATTTATTTATTTATTTATTTATTTTAACAAGAGAGAGAGAGCTCAAGTTGGGGAGGGGGCAGAAGGGAAGAAAGAGAAAGGGAGAGAAAATCTTAAGCAGTCTCCATATACAGTGCAGAGTGCGATACGGGGCTTTATCTCACAACCATGAGATCATGACATGAGCTGAAATCAAGAGTCAGACACTTAACCCACTGAGCCATCCAGGTGCCCCAAAACTTTTATGTTGGGGGGGGGGTCATGACAGTAATGCAACCAAGAAGGTGTCCACCAAGCAAAAGAGACTCTTAGGACTATGAGATATGAAATCTGTGGTAGGAACAATGGGGGATGGGGATAAAAGAAATCTAGAAGTAGGGGGAAAAGAAAAGGAAACAGAAGATAGAGCTGAGGGAACTATGAAGAGAAATGAGACCTCATGCCTCTCTGAAGATTTCACATTTTCTCAAAGAGCTGCATTGCACATGTGTCAGAGGGCTGTGATCTTCGGAGAAGCAGAGAAGGTTACCACTACACCCACTTAAAAGATGCTACCTATTTATCCATCTCTCCCATCTGACTGAAGAGCCAAGGCTAGAAGAGGGGGTCATGTAGGGTAGAAAGACAGAACATGGTACCCTCTCATCAATGTTCCTAGAGCTTCACGTCTAGCCAGCAGTGGGGTAGAAGAAAGCTTTGACTAAGATATAATAATGAAGTTTCAAAGTGGATTTAATCAAGTTCCAGAAATAACGAGTTACCAGAATCATTGTGTCTGCCAAGATGTTATTAAGGAATGAGGGAGCAATGAAAGCAGTGCTTGCCAATACTCATATTTTGCCAGTGCCCCATTGGGTTAACAGTCTTCATTTATTAGGTTACACAAATATGCATTTTTTTTCTTACTAAACTTAAAAAAAATATTATAGTTAATCATGAAATTTGGTTTTCTAATAACTAGTTGAACAAATCTTTGATATAAAGCATACACTGATTTAACTGGAAAATTATTTCTTTTTGACAGCTCTGTCTCTTCTCTTTGTGTCTGATACTTGCCAGTTTTGTTTCTGACTCTTTGCTCCTTAATTATGTGGAGTAAAATTACAAGTAGCTTTACAAGTAAGATTATACATTACATGAGACAGAATTTTACTATTTTCATAGATTTAAAATATTAACACTCATAAAAGGGAGTCTATGTTAACTTTGCAAATTTTCATGGATTTTTTATTAGACTCCATTGAACTACCTTTCAATCTGTTAATAAATTTTAGGTATTTTTTTAATTAAACAGTTTGAACAAATCAGAAGCTAACAACTCACATTAACGTGTATTTATTAAAAAGTAATAACAGGGGCGCCTGGGTGGCCCAGTCGGTTAAGCGGCCGACTTCAGCTCAGGTCATGATCTCGCGGTCCGTGAGTTCGAGCCCCGCGTCAGGCTCTGTGCTGACAGCTTAGAGCCTGAAGCCTGTTTCAGATTCTGCGTCTCCCTCTCTCTCTGACCCTCCCCCGTTCATGCTCTGTCTCTCTCTGTCTCAAAAATAAATAAACGTTAAAAAAATAAAATAAAAAAAAAGTAATAACAAATAAAAGCTATATTGAAATACTGGGAAGACAGAACACTCCCAAAATAGTTAAACTACAGTTTAAAATAAACAAATGTACTGCTTTTGATGATAAATTTTCCAAGGGGCAAAGTAAAAGTTTGTCTGAAATGTTCTTACATTTAATCATGAAACACTCTTATATTCAATGCTGTAACATGGAAATGGGAAGAAAATTTGTTAGGTTAATTGCTTCCATCTTAAATTCATTTTGCATATATAAACATAATCACATCACTAAGTACATGTAAGATATAATCAAACCTGAATGTTGCTTCTCAAAAGTGTGGTCCCTTGACCACGTAGGATCAACAACTGTTAGAAGTATAAATATAAATACAAATCATGGACAAACTAAGACTTATTGGGTCATAGGCTCTGAGAATCAGGCCCAGCATTCTGGTTTGTGTTATGTTTTTCTTTATGCTTCTTTAATAAGTTCTCCAGGGGATTCTGGTGCATGATCGAGTTTGAGAACCTTGGCCTTAAGTTGACAGTTCTCAGGCTTGAGGGTACATTTCATACCACTGGAAAGCATTAACAATACTGATTCTTGCATCTGATCCCCAGAGACTCTTATTTAATTAGTCTGGGGTGAGGCATGGGCAGGTGATTCTTTTACTGACAGCTAAAGTTGAGAATCCACGCTAATAGTTTTGAAACAAGTGACCATTTAGTTCCTTGACACACAGTCCACTTCTAACTCAGGCTTCACTATTTTAACCTATCTGTTCTTATTTGCAGAATCAATTTCCAGAGTCTCTTTTTTGCCCAACATGAGGACTACCAAAAAAATGTTAAAAGGCTCTTTAAAGATGAAGTGAGAATCTTCAAGGCCCTTTCTAATTATGTGTTTGCCTACATATAGTTTCAACCTAAAATGTGCAGTTACCTTGTAAAAGCAAATGCAAGTAAAATGAATTAGGTTTTAAAAAGGTGCTAATGAATTCCACTAAATTTTGACCCTCATTTGCAAAAGCTTCAACTCCTAAATACAACCAGAAGCGTTCCTTTTTTATTTTTAAGTCTATTTATTTTGAGAGAGAGAGAGAGAGAGAGAGAGCAAGCAGGTGCAAGCAGGGGGAGGGGAAGAGAGAGACAGGGAGAGGAAAAATGCCAAGCAGTCTCCATGCTGTCAGCGAGAAGTCTGATGTGGGGCTCAATCTCATGAACTGTGAGATCATGACTTCAATCTGAAACCAAGAGTTGGATGCTTAACCGACTGAGCCACCCAGGTGCCCCCGATCAGAAGCATTTCTAACCATTGGATTCTCATGTTTTAAAATCCAAATTTTGGTACTACTTTCAGTGAAAAATAGTAGTTATGAAATTAAACAGAAGTTGTTCATGGAGCTAAAATATAAAAACAAAATAAATGATGGTGAGTCTTCTAGTAGGATTAAACCTATGGGAACTTGGCTGATTCCAATGGGAAAAGTAAAATATGATCAGCCCAAATATTATAATGATGCCTAATAAAACTGGGAATTAGTTGAACTTACATTCATTTCTAGATTACTGCCAAGGAGAATGACTTTTTATGATGCAGTAAATTAAACAATTTATAATATTTTTGTCATTTTGCATTTAATGCAGAGATTTTTTTTTAAATTTTTTACCGTTTATTTATATTTTACAGAGAGAGAAATAGAGTGTGAATGGGGGAGGGGCAGAGAGAGAGAGACAGAGACACAGAATCCAAAGCAGGCTCCAGGCTCTGAGATATCAGCACAAGAGCCCAATCCAGGCCTTGAAGCCACAAACGGTGAGATCATGACCTAAGCTGAAGTCTGACGCTTAACCAAATGAGCCACCCAGGTGCCTCAATGCAGAGATAATTTCTTTTATGAGAGTAATCCATGTCGTTCTCTCTTACAACTTTATTTTTTTTTTAATTTTTCAGTGTTTGTTTTTTTGAGAGAGAGACAGACAGAGAGAGCGCAGGGGAGGGGCAGAGAGAGAGGGAGAGAGAGGATCAGAAGCAGACTCCAGGCTCTGAGCTGTCAGCACAGAGCCCAACACAGGGCTTGAACCCACGAACCATGAGATCATGAATTGAGCCAAAGTTGGATGCTCTGGGTGACTGAGCCATCTAGGCATCCTTCTCTTAAAACTTTGAAAGTAAAATTGTGCCTACTAGAGATTCACTATCAGCTTCTTTTACTGACATAAATTTTGATGTATAATGACAATCTGAAAGATAAATGTATGTTACTACAGAGAGGAACAAGTTTGGAGAGGACATGTTTCTTACCTTATAAAGGGGAAACAGTACTGAGACTACCCCATGTGGCTTACTGATACTCTATAAAGTTTGGCTATATTTCAGAAGCAAACTGACAACTACACTTCACAGTTGTTCCTATCCAGTGGTATACTGGAAGCATCTTATACCAGCTTGCAATAACCAATTTTTAAATTTTCAAGGATTCTAAGAATTAATTATTAAGGACACATCCATTATTTAAAATAAACTATATGAATTTTATTTTGCTCTTGAAGTTAGTTACGTCTATTATATCTGTATTATGGAAATACCATACATTGGTATGCACATCTTTTCCCAAATCCACACGCAAAAAGTCACGTGAGCAACTTGATATTGGCCATGACAGGAGTATTTACCCCACAAAAAATAGGTAAACATTAGATCATGGCTCCCCCACGCCAGGAGATCTTAAAAAAATTACCAACCCAACAATGAACAAAACTCATTATAGGTATACGCACATTTAATTAGATACTCATGAATATGGATATGTATCATGTCATGTTCTACTCCCAATTTGAACCCAATCCATGACTCCCAGACAAAGTCGACCTGAAATGCCTGAGTTTTAGTTTCAAGTATAGCTGGATTCATAGCCTTGTCCTTCTATTTATTAGCCTTGTGATCTCAAGCAAGTTGTTAAATGTCCCTAATTTTTTACTCCTTTATCTGTAAAATCTGGACAATAGTATGTTTCTCAAAGATGTATTGCAAATATTCAATAGGATATATGTGTCTGAACTTCCTGCAACCTTTTTTTCCCCTAACATCACGAAAAGTACAAGTCAGATCAAAGACCTAATTGAAGTTCTCTAATGAGCTCATTATGTATTTTCCTATTCTATTATGTTTTCATGGACTTTCTTATCTGAATTAGACTTCTCTGTCTTTACTGTTTGCAGGTTATTCATTACCCTTTTGGCATATTCTGGAAGGAGATGCTGAGAACAGAAAAACAATCAAGTTTTCCTAAATGATGGAACTTCCTAGATGCAGACCCAGCCACATGAATAGTCTGGACATTAGAAAGGAAAGGGATACATTTTTTTGAATCCCTTAACTGTCCAGGCTTTGAGAATTCTACATGTGAAATATAAAAGTGACTGTTATTGTGTGACTGTCTATTACTTTCTTCTTCAAAACTGCTATTGTCTTCTTTACAGTGTCAATTAGTACAACTTACCCATCTATACTTTATTCAAAGGTTACAACTTTTAATGTCTATAGGGACTTAATTGTCTAGTATTAGAAATTTTTTAAAGATAAAATTTTAGATAATGGAACCCCTAAATAGAGCCTTTTAAATTGAGGGATTAAAACAAAGTCTTCTTATTTCCCAACTGTTAAAACTATTATGACATGTAGTTAAATTATTAAAAAAAATACATGCTCAATTGCATTATATTCTAATAAATGTGCTATGCATATCTAATATATGTTTCCCCATTAGTAATTTAAAAAAATTCATAGCCATGCCTAAAAGATTCCACAAGTTCTTAGAAAACCTGGTTAATTTCCTTACTATGTTTCACTATACATCACTTTGATAAATGATAATAAAATCTATTGATACATGGGTACAAATGAGAACAACTAAATTTGCAATTTTATGTAACAATAAAATTTTTTCCCCAAGAAGGATCAGTTGAAAGTGACTAGAAATTTTGCTATTAACAAAAATACCTTAAACTGGTAACAGAATTATATGACTCAATGCAAATGAAACAAATGGATTGCCAACTATATAATCTCAGCCTGTATTCTTTATTGCTCCAAGAATATATCATAAGCATGTCAATGAGAAACTCGTAATTTAGTCCAAATGCTACCCAATGAGCTACTCTATTTGAAAAAAAATAATCATTACGGACATAAGATTGATAATAATGAACATTTGAGAATATCATATTAGGTTTATAACTACTTCATAATATAATCCTCAATGTTGGGATCCATTTATTTTGGCTGAGAATATGGTTACTGACTCATGGAATGGATATATTCCAAAGGTATCACTAAAGTACACACTCAGGCCTAAAAGGCAGTAATAAAATGTTAACAGATCTTTTGCCTTGTTGACCAGTATTTATAAAGAAATAAAGAGCCTCTTGAGAGAGACAAAATGACAAAATTTTCTCTTTGACATAGCCTCTGCTAACAGCATGTTTCACAGACAACTTACCACAAGATGCCATTTCATCTGTCTGGTCACCACAGTCGTCTTCCCTGTCACACAGCCAGGCTCTGGGAATGCAGCGCCCATTTCCACAAGAAAATTGGTCCACCTGGCATGTTCTGGCTAAGATAATCCATTAAGGTACAAATAAGGCCTTTTGAATAACATCCAGGTAAAATAAATGATGCAATAACTCTTTCACACATAAGATATTCTATTACTTTATTAGATAAAATATTTTTAAAGTAAATTTTAATTTTTTGATACTGCCAACTTGCTCATCTTCTCTAAAGTTCACATGCTTTGCCCTTCAATATCAGGTACTGCTAAATGACAAGATATTCAGTAATCCTCACACATGTCCACAAATGAAGCTATGAATTCATTATATCACAATTTTTGCCTGGCACATGCTTATGAATATACAGTTGAATTAAATTTCATCCAACTTTTAATTAACAAAAAAGAATTTTGCAGAGTCTATGTCAAAAAACCAAGAAAACTTGCTGTCATGTAGTAGGAAGGATTTGGAGATTATATTAGGGTATCTAGTTTCTAATCATGGGGTCAGAATTGTTTTTTCCTCTAACATTTCAATGCATTTATTTCTACATCTCAAAATGATCCAATATATGAAACGAGAATGCAGAAAATATTTTCTAAAACATACATTTAGCCTTATGATGGACATATAAAATTCACTTTTCAGCAGTTATATAAAAATGTGTAACTTTGTTTTCCTTCCAGTTTTTATTTAAATTCTAGTTAGTTAACATATAGTGTAATATTGGTTTCAGTAGTTGAATTTAGTGATTCATCACTTATATAATAAAATCTATAACCTTTTAATCAAAGTATATTAGTAAACTCTGCTTTGGCCTCTCTCAAAGGTTTCAATGAACATACACATGGAAACTTTCTACCTTAGCCAAAAGCAGCCATTTTGATTGTTCAGTGAAGGGGTTATTTTTCTACAAGGAATTTGGTTACCATTTTCTATTACAGTCAGGTCAACTTTTGAAAGCATGAAATCCTAGATGGCTACCCTAACTCTTCTCCCAGGCCTTAGTAACATACTTACATAGTTAGATATTTTTAAGTGTTTAATTCTCTTTTCTTTTGTCTGTCTGAGATACAAATTTGTTTTCATGAGTATTGGTTTCCTACCACCCCTTCTTTTTAATGGATCAGAGAAAAGAGTGGGAAATTGTAGGAGGGGGATTTTCCCACCTTTTATTAATATATGGGTTAGATGAGGATTGGACACATGAGGAACAATTAGGGTCAGAATTTCTATAGCTATGATAAGAGAATTTTACCTAGTTCATAGATTTCCTTCTGTTTTGGGGCTTAAGAATCAGAAGGATGTGTTTCTGTTTCATCAAAATTCCAATGAACTAACAGGTGGTATAAAATTGAAAGTGGTTCAAAGGCAAGTCACCCAAACACATTAAAATGAGTCTCCATGGGGCGCCTAGGTGGCTCAGTTGGTTGAGAGACCGACTTCTTCGGCTCAGGTCGTGATCTAGTGGTTTGTGAGTTCGAGCCCCGTGTCGGGCACTGTGCTGACAGCTCAGAGCCTGGAGCCTGCTTCTGATTCTGTGTCTCCCTCTCTCTCTGCCCCTCCCTCACTCATGCTCTGTCTCTGTCTCAGAAATAAACATTAAAAAAAAATTAAAAAAATAAAATAAAATAAAATAAAATAAAATAAAATAAAATAAAAGAGTCTCCATAAATCAGGGTTTTAGAGGTCATATAAAATAATTTCTTAAAAGTTATATGCTAGTTGTCTCCTTTTAAGCAAAGTGTAATTGCTATGTTAAAATGTATATATATTATTAGTGAACACTGAAAGGATCACTTGAGAAAAACAAATGAAAAATTACTGGTTTGATTGGACATATCAGATTCAATGTACCATTTCTATCCTCAGTGTCTATAAATTAGAAATTCCATAAAATTATTACACTATGTATTCTGCTTTGTTAATATGGATAAGGGTTCTGAATCTAAGACATTTCATATAATATTTGAGTTTTCCCTTTTTGCAAGTAGAGTGTTTATTTTACATTATTAGATTTTAAGTATCTCAACAAACATGTATACTGCTGAAGTTTTCAATGTTGACATTTCAAGCAGGATTAAATATTTGTTGTCTCATTTGGCTAACTATAGATTTTCTGTGAAATTATTCTAACATTTAGACTAAATCAACAGAGTTCCTAGGTAATTTCAATAAAACTATATCTACTTGAAATACACACACACACACACACGTACATAGTCCATATATATATATATATATATATATATATATATATATATATATATATATGGATTAGCCTAGAGAAGAATGAAGACATTGGCATTTAGTTTACTTGGTGGGAAGAGAGGGCATGGAGGTATGAGGAAGATTCATGTTTCTTACATGTCTGTATTGTTTCAACTGATTGCAGTAAATACTCTTTACCTTTTGAGATTCAGGAGAAATTAAATAAGAAAGGTTTGTTTTGTTTTGTTCTGTTTTTTTTCCAATCCTTTCTCCCTTTTTCTTCCAGCTCTCCCTGATTCTTTCCCTCTTTCCCTTCTTCCTTCTTCTTTCCTTTTTTCTCTTTCCTTTCTCTTTTCTCTACTTTTCATTCTTTCCTACAACTCTCCTGTCTTCCCTCATTCCCAACCTATTTCATTCCTCAGTCTTTCTTGTGTTTTTGCTTTAAAGAAGGATATAGAATTACATAGTTTCATTTCATCTCCATTAAATTCTAATTGACTCATAATAAGAATATATTAAATATCCCAATATTCCAACATTCTTTTATCTGATTTTTTTTTTAATGTCACAGTACTCCTTGTCGTTCAGGCTTAATTTTAGCAAAGTTTTCTCAGAGTTCTTTCATGAGGATCGCTAAGATGATTATAGAGGAGAATGAGAACTCCTAAGGACCTGTTTTACATTGTGTGTGGTATGAGAATGTATGTGTCACCTCACTAACTCAGAAGCTTAAGGAACGGTTATGACCTATTACACCAAAGAGTATTTACTGGTTTATTATTGAGGAATAGTATGCCCGGAGAATATATGAATTTTTTGTCCATTCTAATCATGGACAAATCCTCTGCTTAGTCCACCAAGGAAATTTAAGTAATTTCACATAAGAAAAAAAAAATGCTTCATTCTATAAATCTATAAGTACTGTCTGTCTCTATGATATAATCAGATTGATAAAACATCACTTTCTAATCACTGGATTTATATCATAAAGATACAACCTTTACTTTTTCAGTTCTTGTCACCATCATTTCTAAATTAGTTTGGAGGTGAGATTAGCAGAGCAGCCCCAGAGCAATCTAATTTTGTAGCAAATGCTGCTGTAATGAAGAGGAAATTTACACTTCTTCAGTGGAATTGTTTATCTAGCAGTGAGTGAGAAATCCACTGTCACAACGTGAATTTTTTCTACTCATCACTAATTATACTTCTCCTGCTGTCCTGTAGCAGTGAGAAATCCCACAATGCACAGGAACAATAAGGAGGAATAAGACAAGAGAGCTTCACACATTATTCCTAACCTTTGCTGTATTTTAATCAAAGCATTCTACTTAAACAAAACATATGTCATATCAAAACATACTTTTCAGTTTATCTTGTAAAGAAGTTTCATCTTTAATATATCAGGTTTTCTTAATTCAATTGTATCTATTTAGTTTAAGTTTACTCAAAATTTGTGAAAGATGTGAGAAGAATAAATATTATGCAATCTAATTACAATTCCATACTGTGGGGAAAAAATCTCATCTGAAATTGGCTAGGCTTTCATCTAAGTATCATCATCAGCGGCTATGAGGAAAAAGACTTGAAACTCCTTCTCATCTTTGGCCTCTGGGTCTCTCTCATAAGTACAGAAACATATCTTCTTTTTGTGAGGAAGAACAAGCACCAAGCTCCTGCCTGTCAGCTCTTTTCTGCCTGCTGTACATAGGCTGTTTCCTCTTCCAGACATACCCTCCAAGCCCCTACCATCCTCTATGGACTTGACCTCATCCTCAGCAACTATGCCAATCACTCGTTCCTTTTTTTTCGCAGTGAAATATTTCTATCACATAGGAAAGTATAAGACATAATAATATTAACACCTGTCTACAATCATATAGATCTATCAAATCTTTTTTTCCTATGTTTACTACAGACTATTTTTTGTTTTTTTCAGAAAAATGTATTATACTTATATTTAAAATCTCCTATGTAATTTTTTCCAATCATATATCTCCCTCTCTTTTTATATGTAACTACTATTCTTAATTTATTATTTGTATTTCCATATTTCCATTTTTATTTCCATATTTAATAATCCATATTGTTATTTCCATATTTCCATTTATAAAGCAATAAACACATATAGATTTGTTTTATATTTTTATATTTCATATAAATGGTACTAAATCACTTATAATCTGTCAACTTTTGATTACCGTTCATTTTGAAATTAATTTCTGTTGATACTTAAGCTCTTGTTCATTCATTTTAAGTATGAAGGGCATTGTATTATGTGAATATAAAACTATATGTGTTATATATGTGAATATACATATATTTGGTGTTATATAGCCATATATAAATATATATATGTATATATATATGTATATATATACATATATATATATTTATAGTTTCATATATAGTGGATATACATATATTTGTTTTTCCTGATAATGGTCATTTGAATTGTTTCTAATTTCTCAATATTACCAGCATTAGAACAATGCAATTCTTACTTGAATCGCTTTGTACATAGGTATTAAGAGTATAAATCTAGAAATGGGATTATAGACTTGAAGGTATGTATGTGTCTGCATTTATGGATTTGATCAAATGCTTTTCAATGTAGAAAAACAATTTATATAACCACCAAGAGTGTATGATGGTTCCTTTTATTCCACAATCTTGTCAATGGTTAATTTTATCAGATTATTTTTCCTCCTTAAATGACTTGAACTATTACACACATCTCTTTCTCTTTGTCTTCCTTTTCCTTTTTCTCTCTTTCTTTTTTTCTTTCTAAGGCTTAGCCTGGATATCACCTCCCTCAGGAAGGTGTCAGATAGACAAAGACTAAATTAGTTTTCTTGTGCTTCTATTTGTAGCTCATTTTGAATTTTGCATTAGAATGACCTGTTTACATGTTTTCTCCCCATCTTCATTCAGCTTTTTAAGGAAAGATATAGTGTATTTTTCCTTATTTTATATCCAATGTCATGATAGATATTTATTGAATTAGCAGATTCATGGAGAAATACCAAAGGAACAAAATAAGAAATTAGCTTCTTATAGGATAGGATTTTATTTTAGATATAAAGTACTCACAATGATAAAAGGTACAGGACAATGGATTCAATTAGAAAATAATACCACCCTTTGGAAAATCCTTTATCTATGATATTTTTCCAGGTATGTAACTATATATAGTAATGGCCCAGACAGGGAAATTATCTAATGAATTTGCCATATATTTTTTTTTTTCAGTATGATTAGCTATGTGACATATTTATTTATTTTGGTCAAACAAAATGAAAATATATTGTAACATAACAACATACTTAATTTTCAAAGCTAAAAGGCATATTTGTTTTTCTTCTTATTCAGTTTCTTAAGGCATACAGAGACCATAATATCCACTATAAATATACTGTAAAGACCTGGTCCTGACTGGCAGACTTCAGCTGGCATCACGAAAAGTGGCACTTGAGGTGCAAAAAGATTGTGCCCTATTTCCTAGTGGACTACAGGTATAGGGTTTCCTAGAAATCTCACTAATTAAGATTAAATAAGATTGATTTATAAGTAGCTAGTGAAGCCCAAATGTGCCTTTAAGACTCATGTAGAAACAAGCAGTTTCTAAAAGTCTAGTAGAAATGAAAAAGACATAGTATTATGAATTGAGTCAGCAATGCTTTTCCTTTAAAAGTGAAATCAGACCTATGTTTAGGATGTAATGAAACATAATCTCGGAATTATACCTTAACCTTAAAAAATAACAAAATTGTTCCAGCTTAGAAAGATGCTTCATTATAAATCATAGTCATAATTGTAAGAACAATCTGGGCAAAATCAAATTGACCATACCTAAAATTCTAACTGATAGAATAATATAGTTTGATAACAAAATTATAGGCTTGGAGAATTAATCATACATCGAGTTTCCCCTAAACTCTTACCAACGATGTGAGTTAAGGCAAGTGCTTTCTCCCATGCCTTGGCTATGAAATGAATGGGCTCGAAGGGAGAGGCTAGGACTAGAGGGTCTCTAGGGGTTCCTTTTGATTAGGTAGTCCTTTGTAAAACAGCCTTCCATGACACACAAAATATCTTGAAAATAATCACTCTAAAATACTGAAGCAGAGACAATAGGGAAAAGAGAATCGCCCAGGATCCTCACTAATATGTAACTGTGGATAAAGAACTGAATATAAGATGCAGGTTAGGATTATGGAATGGCAACTGTTTTGCTCTTTCATTGTCGTTTAGAAAATGATGAAAATCTGTTAAGGAAATATTTTCTAGTTAATTCATACTCTGGGAGAGCAAAGAGAAGTATACAGGGAAATAGCACTGCACAAAAGTACAAGCTTTCCCAAGAGAAAACCAGTGGCCCAACCTAGAATACAAACCAGGCTTCAAGAGCTTCGGGTTTTTTCTCCACATGCTGCCTTTACAGTTTTAAGTAATTGGTTGTAATAATTTTTATTTAGTGAGACTTATTTTGGAAAATAGAGGAGGGGAAGAGTTGATACATTATGACATTGCAGTATGTAATGATTGAAAAAAAATTTACTAATCGTATCAACATGAGTCATCAAATACAGTTCTTTTCATTGTTTAAAAAGTCGCTCTAGGCTGCTGCTAGTCAATATTATTTTTCAACACTTATATGACTAATCATGACCTTTCTGGCAGTCTGTTGTAACCTGTACCACAAGCTATATATTCTGATTCAAAGAGAATTTGATTAGGGATTCACAGATTTATTACAGTGGGATAAATTATATGGCAATGTAAATAGGCTTCATGATCTCGGGACTTTCATGAAAAAAAAAATTATCCCTACATAAATAATGTCCCAGGAAAAGAAAACTATTTACAGAGGTATTCTGTAGCAGACTAAATAAAATAAATACATAATTTTTTAATGTAAAACAAAACAAAACACACACACACACACACACACACACACACACACACACACACACACACCAGTTATCCTTGTGAGATGGCCTATATCATAGCATGCTAACAAACCTCAACATCCAATACCAATTAAGATTTAGCAGGAACAAGTCTTGTCCAAGTAGTATATTGACACTCAACCAATATGGATAGAAAAAGTGCCAAATTACTTTGGAAAGCAGAGTCATGCCCAAGAATTAAGTAAAAGTTAATTTGTATTCTAGCTTTTGTGGCATCCAACTCTGAATTCATTTACTACAACAATAATAAGATCATCAGCCCTAGGAAGGTTCAGCTTAGTTCAAAGCACTGCCCTCCATTTTTATGGAGACTAACTTTGGAAGGGATCTATGTATATATTCAAGGAAACCTTTACCTGCACAGGTTTGATTGGATTCATCTTCATTGCTTCCACAGTCATTAGCTCCATCACAGAGCCATCTCTTGGGGATACAGCGATTATTTTTGCATTTAAACTGATCATCAGGACAGCTATGATTGACTGGGAAGGAAGGGAGAAGTGTAGGAAGAGAAGAAACAAGGTTATTAATTTAAAATTGGATAAATTATTATTTTAAGTTATAGTTACAGAAAAGTCATAGTAATTATTATAGTATAATAAATGCCACAGCTTCTTTCATTCATTGTTTCATATTTTGAGGAAAGTATTAATATTCTAGGCTGTGTTAAAATATAATACTTTTATGAAGACACCAAGAAATTAAATCTCACATAAAAGGAAATATATTAATTTGTTCATGTCTTCACTAAAATCAACTATCTCACTAAGTTTGTTTCCCATCCCTTATCACAGTGACTCAATTTCAGAATTTTTGCCAAACATATTTGAAATATCTCATATTTTAATATGAAACAAATATGTATCAAATAATTCAATCATATATTAAAAATACATTTTCTTAAGCCACATGTCCACTCAGTACTTATTGAAATATTAAATAAGCCTAATTTTGTTATGCTTTGTCCAATGTTTCTTAGGACTGGAAGGAAAAAAAATGCATCATCTGTGACTTTGAGTTGATGCGAAATATGAGATCCTGCATAATTTTAATAATGAAAATGAGCATCATGAGTTTTTATCCTTAGTGCAAAAAATAAACATGCATCCGCAAGATATACTGAGGACAAGACCAATCCTCATATGGGAAGCTGTGCACAGCGAAGGATTAAACCTCCAATATCTAAACACAGCAGGAGGCCATCTTAAAGTTAACCTTCTGTGATTATTTTCCTGCATCCTGGAGGCTAAATTCCTAACTGAATTGGCATGCTCCTCAGTATTTGTTTCACCACTTCACATTCTTTTTGAAGTAATTTTCCTTGTGCCCAGTAGTTGCACTTCTGTACAATAAAAATAAATTTTGGTATTAGTTTTACTTAGAATTTGAAAAATAGCCATTTTATCATGCTGTTGCATAGCAAATGTATGCCTTTCCAGCCAGTTTCTATAAAACACTGTATCTTAAAGTACCTTAGGTGAGAGAGTGGTTTTATCACTTTTTAGAAAGTTTTTATTATGCATAGTGAAAAAAATAGGGGGAAAAGCCTTATGTTTCCTGGCAATTGAGCACGGTTAACATTTTCTACTCACTTCAGGGAGTTGAGCAAGAATAGTTGCTCATGAGAATGAAAGTCATTCAATAAGTTAGATGGTCAACATTTTAAAGTACCAAGATTTTGCAAAAATATTTCAGTGAAGCTTGATCAAGGACCTTTGCAGTTTTCATAAATGATGTAAATCAGAGTTCAAAAAGGAGGCATAAATACAACTCTCAGTCCTGCAATTTGAATTGAGAAGCTAAATGATAGAAAATCGAATGATAACAGAATTCAAAGTCAAACCTTATGAGTATTTAAAATATAAATAATCTTCTGAAATGAATTACATAGTGTTGGAATATTAACCATGGAATCTCAGGATTATAATGCTGGTCTGAATCACTGCAAGTTTAGAAAAGATACCATCTCGCTGGAAGGAGGCCTGAGAGGTTTAGTGCTCCATTGCCCCATTTGATTAGTGATCTCTTCTCCAGGTGTGAGGTGCTGTGTTACACTCTGAGACTACAAAGATGTTACCACATAATGTGTCTCCTCATAAAGATATTCACCAAGATAAGGAAGCATATGATTGTGATACTGTTGGTTAACTAACATGATAAAGAAATACACATGAGATGTTTAACTCCAACTGGGCTATATAGAGAAGATTTTTTGATGTTCACAAGAGACTTCCCTATAAAGGTAATGTGAAACTATGGTGATTTCCATAGATTAGAGTGTTACACAGGAGAGAAACAGGAGGACATTTTTTTAGAGATCTACTTGTAGTCCAAATTGATAAGAACAAAGATTGTAAGTGTATGATGATAGGCATGTAAGGCTGAAAATGTAAAATGAGTCATGACATGCAGTGCTTTATATATGAGTCAGTGGATTTTTTTGTTAGTTATAGATTTACTGAAATAATGAGATTAGACTTCATTCTATAAATACTGGTAACTCAGGAAACAGTATGGAAAGTGGGCTTTAATTAAGGGAGCAATAGTGGTAGGAATAATAGCAGGGCACGTGCTGAGTTAATCTAGGATAGGAGGCTAATTTAGCCAGTGAGGATTGAGAGATGGTAAAGATAAAAATTAATTATTTAGAGTTGAATATGGATTATATGTGAAATAAAGGACTGTAGGAAAACCCCACAGCATAGGCTTGGGTGGTGGTATTGAAAGTTATGAAAATAATCAAGAAAAAAATCCTGACGAGGAATTTTAACACTACAATTAACAGTACAAATGTAATGCCCCATATGCTCATAGAGGAAATTAGTTTCTTTGTGAGTTGGTGAAAAGAACAATCACACAGAGGGAAGCATGGACCTAAGGACTACTGCATGACTATAGTGATGAAATACTCGTGTTCTGTACAGGTGCTCTGTGACTATGCTGGAAGCTGATATGCAGGGAGCATTCACTAAAGCCATGAATAAACATTATGAGTCAGAAGGAATGAGGCAATCAATTTACTCAATAAATACTACACCATTTGTGTCAAACAGTAGAGAAAAAACACTTTCTCCTTAGATGAAATGCTCCTCCATTCTGAAGTTTTTGTATAATTGTATCAACTTAGTATTTGATGTGTTATTTATGGTTTCACACTTTATAATATAGATATTAATAAGGTTGAAAATATGAAGCACATAATGTTGAAGTCAGAGTCCATGTTTGAAAATTAAGGGAAAATAGTGTTCAATTCATGTATTAATTACAATTTCTATATTATGTACACACAATATTTTTTAAGAGCTCATATTTGGGTTTTATCCCTAAATGCAGACAGTTGCATTATATAGACGCCCAGACCAATTCTGTCTATTATTAACAAAGAATCTTTAAAACGGTATTTTTAGTCTTGATTTAAAAAAAAAAAAAAAAAAAACAGAAGAAAAAGAAAGAAAGAAAAGAAAATGGACTGTTAATTAACTCAATTAGCTCAACCATTTTACCCTGGAAAATGTCATCAATTGAAAGGAAAATAATTTTCTTTTTAAAATAATTTATCTGGGTCAAATTAAAAGACCAAAGATACATATATAAATCACATACCTCTCTCCCTGTAAAAAGATCTTATATATCTCAAAGCCATTCCAGTATGATTCTAATCAAACATATTGTCAAAGCATTTTTTAATGTGTTTCTCAAAGTGTTTTACTTCCATATAAGTGGGACAATTCCTTATTCTAACCAGAAACATAAAATTATTCCGACTATGGGAAATGATAAGCAGCTAAATAGAAGCCAAAGGGAAGAAAATGAAACCTTGAATTTCTATCGGAGTGCCCCACATGTGTCTCCTACCATGTACTGAGCCAGTGAAGTTAGGTAATGACATGTTCCAAAACCATGTCTGTGTCCTTGGATCTTCTTCAAGGCTCTGCTGCCAAGGGGAAATGGAGTAGATCGTGACCTTCTGTGTGAGTAGTTCTGACTTGAGGGAGTTTCAATTGATTTTCCACATCTTCAAATTCAGAGATCCAGAAGGATCTCCTATAGCAACTTTCTAACAATGGTGTGGTGGCACTGACAGTATAAAGGAGGGAAGGAAGGACTTCTGGTAATATGGACTTCTGGTCCATATGGTAATATGGTATGATGGTAATATTGTAATTATTATTACAATATATTATTTTACAATAAATATATTTACAATATATTGTAATAAAATATATTACAATAAATTATTATTATTATATAAAAATTATAATATGGTAATATTACCATATGGTAATATGGTAATATGTTAATAAGGACTTCTAGTTAAAATGGTAATATTAAAGATGGAAAAAGATGAGAAAAACAGTTCTTTAAAACCATGCAAGAAGACAATCTAAAATCTACTCTCTGTAGACTAAGGAAAAAAAAAACTGAGTTCAATTCTTTATCAAAGATATTTTTAGATTTTTCAAAAGACTCAGGAAAATGTAATATTACTTGAAGGAAAACATACAGCAATTTACTGAATCTTCATCACTTCCGTCTAGACAGTCATCATCACCATCACATTTCCAGCGAGCTTGGATACAGTGTCTGTTTTTACAGCGGAACTCTCCAGCTTTGCATATGTGAGGCAATACTTCTCCAGAATTAACTAGAGTTAAAAAAAAAAAAAATCAAAGTCATAAGAACAATACTAGCCATGTTCAGTTCATTACAACACAAACTTCATTTTAATAACAAAAATGTTGATTCATGTTATTGAAAATATAAAGACATCTTAACATTGTAGTGACAACCATCTCTAGAAATGAGAAAAAGGTAAGTTTTTCTGAAAATAATTATTCTATTAAGAATTTTAAAGATTTTAAACTATCACCAAAATAATCAATAATAACAATAATAATAACAATACCACCTCATATTCATGTTGAGCACGTAGTTTTACTTTTTAAAGGGCATTCATTCATAATCTCAATTATCTTCATGACCCTTGACAGGGTAGGCATGACAAAAAATTTTACTACCTTCATTTTACAGATAAGTGCACCCCAAATTAATCATAGTGAAAAGACAAGGCAATAACACAGCCATGGTAGTCACATTTACTTTGCTGGTCTGCAAGTGGGAGAAAGACTCAGGTCTGGTTAGGTATTCATGGAACTATTAAGTTAATCAAAATTATCTCATTATACATCCAGATTCTATGCAGTATTTTCTCTGTATACTCCATGTTCTCTAATCAAGTGTTAGGAATTCAGTTCATTGTGGTTTATTCACAAGTTGTAAGTGTTAGGGGCACCTGGGTGGCTCAGAGGGTTGAATGTCAGATCTCGGCTCAGGTCATGATGTCACTGATCTTGAGATTGAGCCCCGTGTTGGGCTCTGTACCGACTGCTTAAAGCATGGAGCTTGCTTTGGATTCTGTGTCTCCCTCTCTCTCTGCCCCTCCCCTTTGCCTCCCCCCCCCCCAGCCTTTCTCTTCCAAACATAAATAAACACTAAAAAATTTTAAAAACAAAGTATTATGATGATTGTTATTGTTCACTTTGAGTGGATTCAATAGAGTTTACAAAGAGACAGGAATGTGTAGCAATGGTTAAAGTAAATGGTTTATGTTTCATGGACTAAAAAGGTGTTGAATTATCAAAAGTTAGATTATTATTAGGAGAAACAAACCCAATCTTTCCACCTGATGGCTTTAAACTTTATTTTGGACAACTCATTTGAACTGATAAATGATCACAAAACCTATATACAAGTCAATAATATGGGATATTGGGAAAACATATATGGCATTTCCAGAACACTTGGTGTCAGCACTCCCTTAATCCTTGCATTTTCCCTGCTCCAAAGAATGGAAGAGGGAATATGACCCTTCAACCCTAACTGTGGAGAATCTGCTTCAGAGAGTTATGCAGTGAAGCACAAGACATGAGGGTTCCTGTGGTTGGAAAAGAAAAACTGCCCATTAAATTCAGACTCTTGCTTAAGGCCTTAAGTGTAAAATCTAATCAGTACAGTGAATGAAATATTCAATTCAAATAAAGGTAAGCCTGTGTTTTTTCTATCCCCTCTCAGACAGGCAGACACTATATGCAGGGACTGAGAGTAATTTTGTCTCCCTTTTTAATTCTAATCCGTTTTCAATAACAAAATGCTGAAGCAGCAATTTCTCTAATGATGTCATTTCTGTAAGGTCACTTGAAAGTAAAAAAAAAAAAAAAAAAAAAAAAAAAAAAGCAAATTGTTATCTATATAGAACAAGTTCCAAATAGGAAATGACAACAATTTAAAACCAAAGAGGGCAAATCGTTGGTTCTCCCATTGAACTCTAGGATGCCTTTTTAGAGTAGCGAGTAGTTGTGAGGGTTAGTAACCAAAGCAAAGTGGAAGTACACTGGGATATGTCTGGCCTTTTCTACAACAGAACTCTCCTCTCAAAATCTCTACAATCAATCACCGATAGCATGCAAACTTTCCTAACTTGAGTCCCAAATTTGGTCAATTGGACCCTAAGATTTTGAGGGTGGTATAATTTCTTCTTTGATTCCATATAAGCTCAGCTTAGAACTGGGCATTTAATGAAGAGTGGTTTGATTAATTTCTATTCTATAGTGATTAAGCCTAATGGTCAACAATCTCAGTTAAAAAAATCTAATCAGATAAGAAAACTCATTTGAGATGCAATCAGTTTTCTCCCAAACTTAAGTTCAGCTTTAAGATTTCCTGTAGTCTCTCTATAGTTTACTTCTATGATATTATCACATCAATTTGGTTGTTTGATAGCTTGAGGACTAGAAAATCCCAGAAACCATCTTTTTTTTTTTCCTGATAAAATCCCACCAATTTAAAAAACTTGGCTTTCACATGGTTATTTGATCAAATAAACCCAATTGACAGTTTTAAGAAATGATCAAGGGTATCCATATACAAGGGTGAAATTATAGCTGCTTCTGCACAATTACAATCATATTAAAGAAGAGCAAGGTGTCTAGGGAAGGACAAACTGCTCTCCCCCAAATTAGTATTTTTAAACTAACTATTCTTTAACATAATCAATTTAGAGATAAGGTCTTTAAGTCTGTTAAGAGTTCAAATGTTTTTCAAGTGATATTTAGATCATTATGGAATGAATGCAAATAAGCAAAATTTCCAAACTGGTTTTAAACATGGTTTCAAATATGTGTGGTAGTTGGTTATTTTTAAATGATATTTGGAAATACAAAGTTGGCACTTTTCAAAAATACATGATGACAACATCCAAAGTTTTATTCTCATTTTTCATGACAGGCTGTGAACAATTGTTTGAAAACCAATAGAGCCAACCTCCTGGGATAATTTCATCTTGTTATATTTACTGCTGTTATTGATCTACATCAATGTCATTACTGTATATCATTACCATTCATAATAGCTGTTAGGCATTGTTTATATCTGTAAGAACAGATATAATGAAATATATACAAATACATTTGACATTTTAAAGAGTGTCTGCAAGTCCTCTTGTAGGCCCTGCAATTTGTTGAACAAGAGGCATTTCTCCACTGCATTTCTATACTTCTTGTGTCATGTTTTATTCTGGACTTTTCTTCAAGAATATTTATATAGCTCACAGCCGTGGAAGACAGAGATAATGCCACCTTCTAGAGCAGAGAGTATTTTTTTCTCTTGGCCAAAATTGTAAAGATAATGTCTTCCTTAGGGGCAGAGTTTGGGAAGATTTTTTAGTAGACTCAAGCTTGAGGTTCCTCAGTGTGAATACAAATTCACTGTGTATGTAGCCTCCACCTAGACCTGCCTGTGCATTGCCCCCACATGATTTGGGGGTGGGTAGGACAAGGAGAAGAATATGAACAGGAAACTCATGCTGCCTGCTGTGACATGACTAATAACATCTTCTGTGTCTGATCCAGGAGTTGTGGGTCTTCTGTCAGAATCTAAGAAGCTTTAACAGGTTCACATTTTAGCTTGCCTAGGGTAAAAATCTCAGACCCTACAGAATTGTTGACATACTAGTAAATATTAAAAAAAACAAAACAATACAAAACAAAAAACATACTGAGTATTTGACATCATTAGTTTTTTCTAGTCCTAACCCAAGTCTTCCAGATGTAGACAGAAGTTACAAGTCAGTAGTTTCTATGTCACACAGAAACCATGTTATGAATGCTATCAATTGGGTATGGGCAGGATTTTTAATGATAGAAGACAGATTATTTTGGAGCTAACAATGTCCATTATCAAGAAAACATTTAGGGGCTCCTGGGTGGTTCAGTTAGTTGAGTATCCAACTTCAGCTCAGGTCATGATCTCACTGCTTGTGAGTTCGAGACCTGTGTCGGGCTCTGTCTGACAGTTCAGAGCCTGGAACCTGCTTCTGATTCTGTGTCTCTGCCTCTCTCTACCACTCCCCCACTCACAATCTCTTTCTCTCTCTCTTTCTCTAATAAATAAACATTTAAAAAATAAAACAAAAAGAAGACATCTAATGTGATAGGTGATAATCTGGATAAGATGGCAATTTAGACATTCAAAAAGCATGAGCTTTTTTTTCCCAGCATTGACCTAACTCTGTGGAATTGGGTGGCAAAGTCGTATATCATAGCACCCCAGTTGATGACCAGGCAATCTACCTACTTTTGTGAGAATAAATTATATGATGAAGCAAATATATTTGGCATCACATTAAGGGAGCCAATAGTATCTAGAAAAAAAATAAGATTAGTATTCTGTTACCTTGCAAAAACCTCTATAAAGGAGTAATTTTATAATTAATTTTTATACATCTAATGTTTCCATTTGAAATCCTTGAACGTAGGAAGGGAATGTCACATACAGAACAGAGGTATTAACCTAGAATAGAACCAGGCATTGAGGAGATGTTAAAAATTACTTGCTGCCTAAATTACTGGAATTAGCAGAGATGAATAATCCTATGTCACAACCTTATTATAGGGAGAAATTCTATCTCTGGGGATTGTATAAATACTTCAGGAAAACAATTTCATTTCAAGTGGCTAAAAAAGCTAATAGCCTTCTACCATCACCCAAGATCATTGATGAAGTGAATTTAATTGATGAGAAAAAGATTTATATGTAGATAAACAGAAAGAGGGAGCGATAAAGTTTCCCCCACACCAAAACAGTGAACATATAGGAAACCTCCAAGAAAGTCACTCTTTTCTGATGTTTAATGTAACTGAACCTATATAGCACTTCTGTGTTTGGGCAGACACATACATTGCTTTCAGTATATTAACCAGTGCTAGAAATGCAAGCTTTGCTTTAGAGCTGTGCTTTGCACTATGAATTTGAAAACTGATGGAGAATCCGTAATTCTACTGCTAGGGTCACTTCTTATAAAAATATTACAACATGATCTCACCAGAAAACTGACAAAGTCATAAATAATCCTTTAATTTAACCAGGATCAAAGCTAAAATGACATGAATCACAACATTCCCAGCAAGGAACTATCAGGTTTCATACATCCTATGATACCTGCTGTTAGAACATTGAAATTAGAAGGTCTCCACATGACCCTCCCATACACTACAAAGGGAAATATGCACTCAAGAATTACTTCCCAGTAAAAAATGGGATGGCAGGAGTAAATGTCCAGATTATAAAAAAGTAAAGGGAGAGGCGCCTGAGTGGCTCAGTCGGTTGAACCTCCGACCGGCTCAGGTCATGATCTCACGGTTTGTGAGTTCGAGCCCAGCGTTGGGCTCTGTGCTGACAGCTCAGAGCCTGGCGCCTACTTCAGATTCTGTGTCTCCCTCTCACTGACCCTCCCCCATTCATGCTCTGTCTGTCTCTGTCCAAAAATAAATAAACATTAAAACAATTTAAAAAAATAAAGAAGGGAGAAACTTTACTAATAAACTGGTTTATTTTATTTTAATTTGGAATAATCTCAGATTTGGATCTCAGCTCAGCAATTGAACTTGATACATATGTCCCTAACCTTGGTTTAATAAGCTATGGTGCCCATGAACAAGTGTCTATGTTTCTAACTTCATTTATCTTCTTTTTAATCCTAGTCTGGTAACATAGATATAAAGTAATACTGTCTCTTCTGTCAACTAATGTTTACCTGCTAACTATATCAAAATCATTATAACTTAGCCATAAAAGCATAAATCCCATTGCAAAAAATAAAATAAAATTTCTATTGTCCTTATACATCTCACATCACAACATATTTATTTAACAAATTGGTTTTGTATTTTGAGAGAATTTCTAACTATCCCTTTATTTAGGCAGGGAGACAAAAAAAAAAAACCAACTAAAAGAAAACTTCAAGTTGTAGTTGTTTTGATGTATATAAGCTTGCCTATATAGGAAGGCAGTGCAAATAATGCTGCCATGGGTTTTGAATTTTCTCCTTTATATCACAGCAGGATGACCTTTCATTAGATAGAGTGGTCTTCTGAGCAGCCAACCTAAGTGGTACATAATCTTCTGTGAGTTCCTATGCACAGAAGGCCATAAATATTCATCTGGATGGGGCTTCTAAACTTTTTAGTGCCTTAAACTTTTTACTACACATTAGATTGCATATATCCTAGAACATAAGGCTTGTCACAGCTGAACAGATAAATGGCTTAGCCATAGTGGAGCACTGTTTTTGACAGAGGAATATATCTGGTGTTCCACAAGGTAAAGAAGGTCACAGAGTACCACTGACATATAATTGTGCAAGGCTACCCTTGGATGATCAATACGTTTAAGTTGCTCTCTTAGGAAAAGCACATTGGAAAATCCTGTCTTTTCTTTAAGGCCACTAAAGAAGAATTTAAAGAATTACTGTCTTATTACTCTAGGCAAAAATATCCTGTTGAAAAAAAATAGTGACTATCTTTTTTTTTTTCCAGGAGCTTACTTTCTTGGGATTATTCATATCCTCATTTATTAATTTTGTATGTAGTATTTCCCCCCACAAAGGCATCAAATAAATTAAACAAACAAACAAAAAACCTCACTTGATAATTGATCAATGGGCTTTACAAATGTCTCTCTGGGGCAGTCAGTTCCAGGTTCCTATGCTACACCAGGCCTCATTTCTAACTGTGAGAGGATTTCCCCATGCCACACAAGATTCACAAGGACAAAGAGTCCAGCCTACTCTCATTCTTGATTCCTTCCAGGCATGGAATTAGAATTCATCCTTAATCAATCATGTAGCATGCCAATATTTTTCTGCTGGGTGAATGCCTCTCTGGCATAGCCTTATGCTGCAAATTCACTGAGAAACAACCATTGGTGTTTAATTCTGTCCTGACCAACTGCCAATGGGTTTTTGTTCATTTGATGTCAATTCAATGAGGATGACTGGAACCAGAACAATCATATCTCAATGGTTGCAATATGTATTTTGTTAACTCAGATTACAGAGTTAATCCAGCTGAGATAAATTCATAAAACTGTAATCTAGCCTGAACTAGATGAGAAGCTCAGAGGAATCAGTATTAACAAGACATCAGTCACACACTCATATTTGTTTTATACCATACTCGGCAACCATAAACTCTGTGTGTACTTCTTTTGCACTTGAATTTCCTCATCTGAAAACTAAGAAGGTTAACATATCCTATGAAAACCTTTGCCATTAAATATGAGAAATGGAATAATTTATATAAACACACTTTGAGTTCTGTGTAAGAAATGAATAATTTTATGGTCTATCCTAATTTTTCCCATTACATTGGAAAGAAACCTAGGCAAGTTGCATGACATATTAGAGATACAGTAGAGTTTTAAACAGTCAAATGCAACAACAATTTGTCAAAGAACATCTCACATGGTTTTGTTGATTTAACATTGTTTAGTCTAACAAGTATAGATAACATAATCTTCTTTCTTGTATCTTTATATTGCATTGAAGTTGTATCATCAGTGTATTGTAGAGATTAGAAAGACACCAAGAATACAGAAACATTTCTATCTTTCACCAAATTTATAATTACATGTGTCCGGTCATGAAACAAATTTCCTAACATAATTGCATGACCAACTCCGTGTACAGTGTTTCCTTACAAGCCAAATTCCCCCAATGTTTACTTACACAGAGATTTCCAATGGCTAGTATTTTTTCTATTTCAATATCGATATAGGTATAGATATGCCACCTCATAAGGAATCCCTAAGTTTTTAGTGGGGCATAGAGTTAAGGAAATAGAAAAATAATTTGGAAGTCAATGACCCAGATAATTATGATTCACACAATTAAAATTAAATAACTAATTAGAACATTTCAAGCTTAAAAACTCATCAAGATATCAGTATCTGATGTATAGACCTTCTGTTTAACTCCAGTATGAAAATTAAGATGAAGGATAAAAACTCACAAGATCCTTGAAAACTCAGTCCCTTGATAACTTGACTGACACCATCTTAAGGGAATTTTAACTTTATTACAAGACCAATAGGACTGGATTTAAATATTCAGCCAAAAGTTTCTCTAATTCATATCACTAAAAATGGAATAAACCTGTTTTTTTTCATGTTTATTTATTTATTTTGAGAGTGGGGAGGGGTAGAGAGAGAAGGAGGGAGAGAGACAACCCAAGCAGGCTCCACACTGTGAGTGCAGAGCCCAATGTAGGGCTTCATCTCACAAACCATGAGATCATGACTTGAGTTGAAATCATGAGTCTGAGGCTTAACAGACTGAGCCACCCATGCGCTCCAAGGCTATCTATCTTTAGACAAACCCTTTGCTCCCACAGTACTGACTGTGAGGTCTGTGCTTACCAAAAAAGGAGATACTTGCACTGTTACCTTCCATCCTTAGGAGGAAGTCTGGGGATAGACCAAGGTCAGGATGAGACTTGGTGGATGTCCACACATACTGTGTGTGTGTGTGTGTGTGTGTGTGTGTGTGTGTGTGTGTTCACCATTCAAAGTATCAGATTTATTCAGAGGGCATAACAGAATATCTCATTTTATACCAGAAAAATAATTTTAGATGAACGTGTGGTAGACACTAAAAACTGAATTAGAAATCTGCATATAAACTATACCTATTCTCTCAATAGCTAAGTTATGATTTAGGCTAGTGGACAACTAGACAGATTTTATGCTGTTCAAAGCAATGCTTAATTCTTGTCTGTTGACAAACTAGGGGCCTCGATAGATCTCTTCTTTTCTGATGATAAATAAACAACAACAAAATAGGAATTACAAAATATTACCACAGAACAAAGGAAGGAAAACCACCTGATTACTCAAAGAAAGTATACTTCAAATAATTATGTTCTACAGGAATTGTCTTACAGGCAATTTAAAAATCCCACTAGTGGGGCGCCTGGGTGGCTCAGTTGGTTGGGCGGCCGACTTCGGCTCAGGTCATGATCTCACTGTCCGTGAGTTCGAGCCCCGGATCGGGCTCTGTGCTGACAGCTCAGAGCCTGAAGCCTGTTTCAGGTTCTGTGTCTCCCTCTCTCTCTGACCCTTCCGTGTTCATGCTCTCTCTCTGTCTCAAAAATAAATAAATGTTAAAAAAAAAATTAAAAAAAAAATCCCACTAGTAATGAAAAAAGCTTTCCCAGAGAAGTAAAATTCATATTTGTGCTCTCAAGTATATTATCCCATAATAAATTAAATAGTATTTATTAAATTAAATTAAATAGTATTTCTAGAAGTTTGAAGAAAATTTTTGTCTGGCCAAGAATTAATATTCAGAAGAATTGTTAATCACATATAAATGCAAAGGAGACTTATTTAGAAAACAAAAGAACTCCACAGTATACAATCTTTGTACTCTTTTCTTCTAAAGAAGCAACTTTAATACTTATCCTACACTTCAGTGAAAATTAATAATTAAACAATGAGGAGCTAAAGTTTGAATACTGAGCAATACAACTAGTGAAGCACTGATTCAGGTCAAAAAGAAACCATTATAAAATTGATCAACAAACTAGCTATATATGTCAAAACCTGTTATATAAAGACAATGATTAATGATTCAAAATAATATTTTTTGTCAGAAATCCTAAATTATAATAAGGCATGAAATTTAGGAAGATAAAGAGAATAATACAAAGAAAGCCAAAGTCCTCATCTCAAATGGTTAAAATTCAAAAGTAATAGAATTTAAAGCTGGAGTTATTATTCCAAATGCTTAAAAAAAGATGTAAAGAAGATGCAACAAATTGACCATGGACTATGTGCTAAAATATAGAAGGGATCATAAACAGTAAGGAAACGCACAAATAGTGTGTAAAAATAGATCAGAAGTAACATCAAACATCAAGTAGAAAAATGAGGATAAATGGTTTAAAAGTCATGTCTACAAAGAAGATGTAGTCACATGATAAGACACTTATGCTCCAATTAAGTAAAAAAAAAGCACAAGATAAATTATACCAAGGTATGATCTAAAATTTGTAACACTGCAACATAATTAAGAATTTGGTCTCCAAAATAAAATAAGTTAGGGGCTAAATTCCAAATGTCCTGATTGCTAATTATGGGAATTTTGAAACGTTATTAACTCTCAAGTCTTCATTCTGAATAATAAAGTGAAGTAGTAAAAGTATCTTCCTTATACGATTATTAACAGCTTATGAGAAACATGAAATCTATATAAGAATTCAATAAATTTTGCCTATGATTATCATTAGTACTAGTAAAAAATAATAACCTCCAGGGATATATAATTAAAAGGAACAACATCAAAATGTTTTAGTAGTTTATTGCTGGATTGTAGCATTACGGGTAGATTTTTCATTTAAATTTTTTCTATATATTTCTCAAGTACTACCACATATTTAATCATTTAAAAAATCCTTGCGGCACCCGGGTGGCTCAGTCAGTTGAGCATCTGACTCTTGATTTCAGCTCAGGTCATGATCTCACAGTTTGTGATATCAAGTCCCGCATAGGGCTCAGCACTGACAGCCTGGAGTCTGCTTGGGATTCTCTGTCTCCCTCTCTCTCTCTGCCTCCCCCCACTCATGCCTGCACTGTCTCTCTCTCTCTCAAAATCAATAAATAAAAACTTTAAAAAATCCTTTATTCACATTATTTCTTCTTCAGAAGAAATCAAATATTTCAGTTAAGTTGAAGTCTTCTTCATTATACTTATTTCTCCTGCCTCCCCAGAGACACTCATTATCAGTGATGGAAAAATCCATTTATTTGTGTATCCTTTAACAATTTGTGACAGTTAATTTTATGTGTCAAGTTGAGTAGGCTATAAAGGGCCCAGACATTTGGTCAAATATCATTCTGGGTGTGTCTGTTAGAGTGTTTTACATAAGATTAACATTGGAATCTATAGACTATATTAAGCAGATCACCCTCTCAGATGTGGGTGGTTCTCATCCACTCAGTTGAAGGCCTGAATTGAATGACAAGGCCTACCTTCTTGCACATAAGAGGGATTCTTCCTGCGTGACTGCCTTGAACTGGGACATTGTTTTGTTTTGTTTTGTTTTTTCCCCTGGCTTAAGACTCCAAATAAAACACTGGCTGCTCTTCATGGGTCTTCATCCTAACCAGCATTTGGACTGGAACTACGCCATTGGTGCTCCTCAGTTTCTAACTTGCTGACTGCAAATATGGGGAGTTGTCAGCCTCCATACTTGCATGAGCCAATTCTTCATAACAAATCGCTTTCTATACACATACATGCTATTGGTTCTGTTTTTCTGGAAAATCATGAGTAACATGAAACAAATTCAAATCATTCCAGAAGCATTTATATAGTATTCAATACATACATATCATTGCTCCTATAATTGTGGCAAGGGACTTGATATGTATAGACAGAACAAATTTCAAAAGGGCCACATGAGAATAACAAGATGCAACAAACTGAGGACGGTCAGTAAAAGTTAATAAAGTGCCTTTAATCCAGGTCAATTAATCCAACTAATTCACTATTTTGATAAAGTCTAGGATTTCCCTAAGTCTCTTCTTTTCTCTGCTTCTTTTGACTTCACAACAAAGATAGATAATCAACCTTATTAACTATTTAGTTGAAGGTCTTACAATGTGCATCAACTATCATCTATATAACTAACAACTACGCATTTTTGTAGCTCCTAACAGTGAGGTTCCCTATTTTATGAAATACTGTCTTCTGTGGCATATATATTTTACTAAACTATTATGAAGCAGTGACAAATACTCTGGAAAACTTCATCACTGGTCATCTTTTTGAATTAAATTAATTCAGTTAATTATTTGTAGTTTAAAAAGAATTATACCTAAGTGATTATCTGAATTTCTCTTTCCAAGTTTGATTTTTTCCCCCTTGGTTTCATATGCTTCTGTTCTTCAAAAATTTATGTACAAACAATAAGTGTAACAAATACAAAAACACAAAGAAAACTTACATATGCAAGTTGTCCCATTTTCATCTAAAAGTTGATTGTCGGCACATGCACATACTCGGCCTCCTGGAATGGCTAAGCACAGTGTACTACAGCCCCCGTTATTTACTCGGCACATGTTGTCACCTGTAAGAGGAGGGAAGTGAAGGTGTCAGAGAACTGTGATTCCATCCAAAATTAGCCAGGTTAAGGTTCACATTCTTTCTAAGATATGTATGTAGGCATAAGAATGTACACATATACAAGCATATGTATATTACATATTCATTAATGTAGTCAGGATATCTTCTGAACACTAAGTAAAATTCAGAAACATTTAAAAATATAGGACACACGGGAGATAAAAGGAATTTGCATGTTGGTTAGAAGATATAGAGGTATGTGTGCAGATAAGTACCAGGAGACAGCAAGGTTACAGGACATGATGATGTCTGTCCAGGATAGCAGATTAGGCCTGGTATATTCAATTCTGATTTCTTCCTAAATTAGATCATTAACACTTAGAATGTGACTTTGGATATTAAGTGAACAGAAAGCAAATGAGCACAAGGGAAAGGAGTGGAATATACTTCCCTCTTGTTCAAGGAGCACATTGACATGTTAGTGCATTGATGAGTCCAAGAAACACAGGTTTTATCTATGAAACTTTAAAAATGAATGGTCTTGTAGTGCCAGTAGAATGTGTAATGCACAAGGGTAGAAGTGTCATCCCAGTGGATCATCCCAGTATACCTAACCAGCAGAAGCACTGATAAGGTAAGCAATAGATATCAATAAAGCAGGGGAGATTCACAAAGGTATTATCCATAAACATCTGTGAGACATCCTTGGAAACTAAGATAAACCTGACATAAAATTTTGAAAGGGTTGGAGATTCTATACAATCTGGGTAATCATCATTTTGATGACATTTATTCCTAGAAGATGGAAAGGCAAGAAATAAAGCGTATTTACTTCTATATATACCTACATAATGTTACAAAGAAGTCTATAACACTAGCAATCTAATTGGCAAAGTAAATGTCCAGGCTATTTTACATTATGTTGCAGTTTTCAAGGTATCAATAAGTAACATTTGATTATATCAGAAACTCTAACTCAAACATAAAAAATAGTTTTTAATTACTTAGAATTACTACACTAAAATAATGTAATCATTAAAGTTGTATTGGCAGTTGAAGCACAGTGCCAAAAAATGTGACGGGTGTGACAGATGAGATTATTGTATTGGGTTAGGTGTGCTATATAGCGAATATTAAGGAATGACTTTAAAAACAAAAAAAAAAAACCTTCAAAATGGTGCTATATACAATAAATATTTAACTCATTCTCATAGATTATTTTGTGTGTCTACAGATTGCAAGAAACAATCTGAATTATATATTCATTTCTTTTCATTATTCTGAGAAGTAAATTAAATTTTGTATGTTTATAAAAGGTAAAAATATACTTGAAAGCTATGGAAACTAATAATTCAGGTTTTAGTATCAATTTCTCTACTCAGAGGATAATGAAGCTTAGTTCAAACTTTTTCCAACAAGAGATGGAGAAATTTTTTTTTAAAGTTTATTTATTTATTTTGTGGAGGGTGGGCAGGGGCAGAGAGAGGGGGGGAGGAGAGAATCCCAAGCAGACTCCACATTTAGCACAGAGACTGAAGCAGGGCTTCATCTCATGACCTTGATCATGACCTGAGCCAAAATCAAGAGCTGGTTGCTTAATGGACTGAGGCACCCAGGTACCAAGAGATGTAGCAATTTTTTTAAGTAGTGTTCAGATACAGCCATGCTTCTTCCATAACCATAGACTAAAAATGTAATACTTCATAGGGAAATAGGTGTTCTCAATATTTTATGAATATTATGTACAAACTGTATATTCATTACTTTAGTAACATTCAGATTATTGAAATTTTGATTTAATCCAAATATTTTGAGAAATATATGAAGAATTTAAAACAGTAAAAAGGAAGTACTGAAAGCAGTATATCATGTCACATTTTCATATAGAAAATATATGCTATGGGGGGCCAGGGTGGCTCAGTCAGTTAAGCGTTCGACTTCGGCTCAGGTCATGATCTCACGGTCTGTGAGTTCGAGCCCCGCGTGGGGCTCTGTGCTGACAGCTCAGAGCCTGGAGCCTGCTTCTGATTCTGTGTCTCCCTCTCTCTCTGACCCTCCCCCGTTCATGCTCTGTCTCTCTCTGTCTCAAAAATAAATAAAACCTTAAAATAAAAGAAAATATATGCTAAATATCACATTATTATTATTTTTTCAATAGCATGATTCATGCTTACTATTCTTATTCAATATGAAATTTAAGTATTTAAAAATAAATTACCATTACTTGAACTTTTAAATATATTCCTTTCAATGAATTCTATACATTAAAAAAGAGGAAGTGATATACTCTTGTCATGATAGAAATCCAAAATCTAAATTAATTTGAATAATTTCATATCTCTCATGAGAATTGCCTAAATCATATATATTCTTCAGTTTACTTCAACATATTTCAGATACAGCTCATGTGGCAGTTTTTATTGAATTTCTAGCAGGTTGCAAAACGTTTCATGTAAAAATATTCTCTTAAAAATATGATTTAATGACAAACAGCATTAAAATTTTTATACACAGGGCGCCTCGGTGGCTCAGTTGGTTAAGCATCCAACTTTGGCTTAGGTCATGATCTTGTGGTTTGTGGGTTTGAGCCCCACGTCAGGCTTGTGCTGACAGCTCAGATCCTGGAGCCTGTTTCAGATTCTGTGTCTCCCTCTCTCTCTTCCCCTCCCCTGCTCATGCTGTCTTTCTCTCTCTCTCTCAAAAATAAATAAAGATTAAAAAAATTATATACCAATATTAATGAACGAGTGCCTATTAACAATCGATAGCTATCATTTTGAAAATTCACAGTGGATCGATGTCAGGGATAGTTACCTTATTTATTTATTTGTTTGTTACTTATACCATATATTTAATTCAATTTTTATAATAAGCTTTTAAGGTAGGCTTATCTCATATGCAAATGTGACTACTGAAGAGATAGGGTTTAAATGACTTTTCTAATGTGTAAAAATAAATAGTCCTTTTAAAAAACAAATAAAGTAGAATAAGGATTATTTATTATAATTATTTCTAAATAATTGAAAACAAGGATTTTTTAATCTAAAATTTATGCTCTTATACTCTTAACTCTTTTATATATGACAAAATAAAATTAAATCAATAAAGGACAGAGAAATAACACAGTGAAAACAACATAATGAAATCCTAGATTAAATTACTTTGGAAGTAATTACTTTTGAAAAAATCAAATAATGAAGGAAAACAAATGAGGAGTATCTTTTAAAAATAAGTTCAAGATAGTGGTCTGTCTGGGCCAAAATCTTTGTCTTTCCCCCCAAACCTAATATGTTAGTTAAGAGAAGTGGAATTACTCTACCCACAATAGAGTCTCGAACAGACGAGTGTTTGATAAATATTAGTTAGTTGATGAATGAATGAATGAATGAATGAATTTTAGTTGATGAGTGAGTGAATGAATTTTAGTTAGCAATATGACAGAAACAATCATTTGGGTGTGCAGATACAAGGTACCTGTATGTTGTTAATATGTAAGTCCATTTTAAGAAGATAAAGGGGCTTTTCTCATTTGCAGGTAAGTACGCATATACTCTGTCTACAAACATTGCATTTCAAGGTAGATTATTTAAAGGCATATTACAATTCTCAAAGAACAGTAATAAAGATGTAGATGATATATGAAAACATTTCACAAGCTTATATTAAAATATTAGTGCTTAATTACTTGAAAGGATATATGCTCCCATGTTTATTACAGCATTATTTATAATAGCCAAGAATGGAATCAACCTAAATGTCCATCAACAGAAAAGTGGATAAGAAAAATATTATCTACACAAACACACACACATACACACATACACACACACACACACACACACACACACACACACACACACACAGGAATATTACACAACCATTAAAAGGATGAGATCTTGCCATTTGCAACAACATGAACGGACTTAAAGGGTATTATGCTAAGTGAAATAAATAAGACTGAGAAAACCAAGTACCATATGATTCCACTCATAAATGGAATCTTTAAAAAATGAATAAACAAAAAGCAGAATGAGAACTATAAATACAGAGAACAAACTGATGGTTGTCAGATAGGAGGAGGTTGGGGGTTGGGACCATGGGTGAAGGGGAAAGGGAGATACAGGTCTCCAGTTATGGAATGAGTAAGTCATGGGAATAAGAAGCAGAGCATAAGGAGTACAGTCAATGATATTTCAATAGCAATGCTAGGGGACAGATGACAGCTATACTTGTGGGGAACACAGCATAATGTATATAAACTTCTCAACTCGCTAAATTGTACACCTGAAAATAATGTAACAATGTGTCAGCTATACTTAAAATAATAAAATATAAGTGTTTAAAAACTTTAGTAACTTAACATTTGTTAATAAAGTATCTTTTATTTCTAGCAAATAACAAAATACATAAATCGTCACCACAAAGGAATACTGCTGTTCTATTTTATCTAAGTTTTCATCAGAAGGATAGGAGGGAAGAAATCCCCTTTTCTACATGCTTCTTAGACTCTTCACTTCTCCAAGTTTTATCATATGTGAAGTAAGAAGTCTCTATACCTAATATGAAATATATAAACTAATGGAGATTTTGTTTTTCCTATTGGATGGATAGACAGTCTGACTTACAGTTTGGAAGAGAAATTAGACTTCGCATTCATCCTAAAAGTTGGAAAAAAAACCAGTAAAATGGGATCCTAAGTTCAGATACTAATTTCATCTAGGATAATTTCAGAGGAGTCAACTTTGAATAATGTCAATCAATCAGAGGAAAGGATAAAATGTGTCCTTTCTCTCTTGTAGAGTTATATGCTCATTGAAAATTTGTCTTGCTTTGAAGTTACTTTGTGTGTGGGATGCATGCATGTGTGTGCATGTACACATGCATGTTAACTGCATTAAGGCCTTAATTAGCCTTCTGGGTTATGTTTTGGTAGTGATTATTTCCAAAATGGAAATTTTGAAAAGATACAATTTGTGATGATGACCCTACCACTGAATATAAATCTTGGGGCACCTGGGTGGCTGAGTCGGTTAGTTGTCTGATTTTGGCTCAGGTCATGATCTCATGGTTTGTGAGTTTGATCCCCATATCTGGCTCTGTGTGCACAGCTCAGAGCCTGGAGCCTGTTTCAGATTTTGTGTCTGACTGTCTCTCTGCCTTCTCCCGCTTGCAGTGTCTCTCTCTCTCTCTCTCTCTCTCTCTCTCTCTCTCTCTCCCTCTCTAAAAAATAAACAAACATTTGAAAAAAATATATAAACATGGGGGTGCATGTGTCCCTTCGAAACAGCATACCTGTATCCCTTGGATAAATGCCTAGTAGTGCAATTGCTGGGTCGTAGGGTAGTTCTATTTTTAGTTTTGAGGAACCTCCATACTGTTTTTCAGAGTGGCTGCACCAGCTTGCATTGCCACCAACAATGCAAAAGAGGTCCTCTTTCTCTGCATCCTCACCAATATCTGTTGTTGCCTGAGTTGTTAATGTTAGCCATTCTGACAGGTGTAAGGTGGTATTGATTTGTATTTCCCTGATGATGAGTGATGTTGAGCATTTTTTCATGTGTCGGTTGGCCATCTGGATGTCTTCCTTGGAGAAGTGTCTATTTATGTCTTTTAGCAGCACTATCAACAATAGCCAAATTATGTAAAGATCCCAAATGTCCATTGATGGATAAATGGATAAAGAAGATGTGATACACACACACACACACACACACACACACACACACACACACAATGGAGTATTACTTGGCAATCAAAAAGAATGAAATCTTGCCATTTGCAACTGCGTGGATGGAACTGGAGGCTATTATGCTAAGTGAAATTAGTCAGAGAAAGACAAAAATCATATGACTTCACTCATATGAGGACTTTAAGAGACAAAACAGATGAACATAAGGGAAGGGAAACAAAAATAATATAAAAACAGGGAGGGGGATAAAACAGAAGAGACCCATAGATATGGAGAACAAACTGAAGGTTGCTGGAGGGGTTGTGGGAGGGGGGTGGGCTAAATGGGTAAGGGGCAGTAAGGAATCTACTCCTGAAATCATTGCTTCACTATATGCTAACTAATTTGGATATAAATATTTAAAAAAATAAAAAATAAAATTAAAAAAAAATATATAGAAATGGGCCTTAGAAAAAAAATAAGAAAAATAAATAAATATCTTACTAAACCTACACAGTAATGTTGTTAACGTACATGTCATGCATTAATTTAAGATTACTGTGTCTTTATACTAGTGCTTTATAATATAAAATCTCTGAATGCTGGGTTGTAGAATGTAGTCAAGAACTTTATATATATATAAAAAAGTTTTGCATACATTTATCAATGACAAAACTACAATGACTGCAGAACAGACATACTCGTTTCCTTCTATCTAAAAGTATAGTAGTTATATGGGGTGCCTGGCTGGCTCAGTTGGTTAAGTGTCTAACTCTCGATTTTGGCTCAGGTCATGTTCTCACTTGTTGGTGAATTAGAATCCCTCATTGGGCTCTGCACTGATGGCACAGAGCCTGCTTGGAATTCTCTATCTCCTTCTCTCTCTGCCCCTCTGTCTCTCTCAGAGCTAAATAAAATGTAAATGTATAGTAGTTATATACCTTTCATAAAATTGGCCACATAAATTAATCACATAAAAACATTTTGTGGTTAGACAAACCTGAATTTGAATCTCAGTTTATCCCTGGCTCATTATTTCCTGAGGACAAAGGGCTACACGTGCCTGATCCTTGGGATTTTCATATGCACAACAGGAATCTATAGTATCTATATTAAACATCTCTTGTGAGACTTAAATAATGTTTGACCCATCTCCTGGAAGTTAGAATTAGTTAGTTATTAGTTAATAAATTTCATATATTTAACATAGAAGCTAATCAATTATTTTTAATTCTATATAGGAAATTAGTCATCAACCTTTTTTAGATATTGCACTTAGTTTTGATGATCTCATTCTCTTAAACATGGGGAAAAATAAAAGTGTGCTTCTGAACCTAGAGAATAAACAGGTAAAAGTATGTTAGTAGTATACAATTGTTCTACTTTATATGAGGAATTTCAGGAGAGGATTATAAAAATTTTTCTAGATATCTAATACAAGTGAAAAAGAATTAAAGTTTATTAATTAAATCAGAAGAAACAACAGTAGCATATAAGAAAAAAAAAAAAAAAAACGGTTTTGGCCCTAAATCCCTATGCATTACTTAGGAATTCATTTCTAGGGGTAGCTTTCTGTTTAGTGTGATTATATATCTACCTTCCTGAAATTAGCTGCTTTATTAACAAGTAATTTGATAAGAGTCTCTTCTGATCTGGAGAGGTCAAATTAGCTGACTAATTTTCTGACACCAAGTCTAAAAGAGTTTAGATGGCACATTAATGACATTCCTGGTTATTACTCATGGTATTTCTGAGGGATGGTGTGTGTGTGTGTGTGTGTGTGTGTGTTAGTATCTATTGTGTATATATGTATATATATTTTTTCACAGATTCATGTATAAATACTACAAAAGTTTGTACAATGTAAACAATCATATACTATAGTCTTTCAGAGAGAGAAAATACAAGGCTATATAATACTAGTTTATTACATTCCATGAAGAAATAGTGATCTGTCCCTATGGAGGAAATTGATTTTTTATTCAAATGCAGCTATTTTATTCTTAGAAAAATAGTCAAACAAGACAGTATATAACCAAGTTTGTGTACCACTGATTATGTGTTTCTAAATATTAATTAATATTTAATGTTCACAAATTATAAAGAGAAATACCATTTTCTCTCTCATAATTTTCACTGAAATTATAACATGGTAAGATAACATGTCTGCATTTGAACATCTGAGAGCTTTTTACTTACTTTGATTAATTTAGGAAAAAAATATTAAAAATTTAGATGCTAAGTGAGTAATCCAATTTCAATGTCTACTGACTACACGAAAAATATGTTGTCCAGCATCCTTTCCATACTATATTACTTATTCAAAAGATTTGGCTAACTAACAGTCAATCCTTGGCTACCAGAAGACTGGGTAGGAATCTAAGAATAATTGATTTTTTCACCTAAGTTTATGAAAAATAATCAATTTGCCCAAACACATTCTCTCAGTAAGACGGAACATAATGGTTTCTACAATAAAGGTTGTATAAACAGGTGAGTAATTAAGGCTAGATTTCCATTTTAATGTGCCTTTAATTAAAAATTTTTATAAAGCACTTTAAAAGTTTTGTCCATCTAAGAGATAGCTCTGAACAATTATATGTCAATGGCATCGTCTAGAACACCAGGTATATTTCCTCATGAAACATAGCAATAAGTTCCATATATTTTTATTAGAGGCATGTGCTTTGTTAATTGTGACACATTATTCCTTTGAATATTTACTTAACATTCTTCTATGGAAGGGAACATTAAAAATATGCCTCCTTATACAGAAATGATAAGAAGAAATTAATTAAAAATGTGTAGGTGGCACTGTTCTAAGTAATCACAACAGTGATTTAATTCTTACGGGAATTTTATGAAGAAAACATTTCTTTGTTAAATCTTTCATGGTATGTCTAAAGTTTCAGAAGAAAAAGTGTTGGAACCTGGATTTAAGCCCAAGTCCATTTTACAGTAAGCCAGGTATTTATTCTCTCACGTGTTGCATAAATTTATTGAAATGTATGTTCATTTAACTTCCACAAGAATATCTCTAAATAAAAGGAAAAGTAACTATTTAGATTCATAACAAAAAGTCTTCCACATAATTTACTAAGTTTTTTTTCTTTGCTTAATACCTAAATTCTGAGTCATGCAATTTGTAGATGGCCTAATAAATATTAATAACTCATGTAGTTAAAATACACAATGATATTATGTGATTTTAAGTACACATGCATATCGTGGTAGATTATTTCACTTTCATACCCTTCAAAATAATTAAACATTCTTTAAATCACTATGAAACTAATCAGATAAATACAGTAAGATGCAGTTTGCAAAACTCTTCATTTATCACATATTTTGAAATATTTTCAAATAACATTCCATTCCCACTAAAAGTTTTTCTCACTTCTCACAATACTCTTGAAAAACATTAAGTGCATTTTTTTTTACTTTAAATACTTTAAATACCTCTTTTGTGAAAAGGACATGAAAAAGAAAGCATTTGGCGAAAACCTTGAGCTTCACTCAAATAAAATTCCCCGTTACTTGCTTAGGCTGTTTTGAACAATAAATAATAAATGTTTATGGTGACAAAGTCCAAGATTTGATTGACTTTGGAGTGACTAGACACCTTTTATCATAAAACATCAGTAACACTGTCAGAATAAAAGCTTTTGCAAATACTGTGAAGTATTATTTTATGTAAAATTCAGAAGCAATTTTATATGGTTTTTAATACCTTGTTGCTTCCGTGGATCATAAATCTGAAGCCCAAACAGGGGTGGTCTTTCGTGTCTCAGTAATGTCACCTCATTCGTTACCAAATCTAATTGAAAAATGGAACCATTCATATAATCAGTCCAGAACACATAATTCCCATGATGCGACAGTCCAAAAGGATGGTTCAACTCTTTCCCACTGTAAACAATCTGTAAAATATAAACACATTGTGAAAAATCTAAACTGACCTTTAGAAACATAACTGTTTAGAGAAAATGACACTCAAATAAGTATAAAGCATAATGATCTAACATCTTAACATATTTTCCTTCAGTATATTTAAAAAATGGATTTCACAATGTGAGCATATTTTCCTATTTTTAGGACATGTTATTTTAGGGAGACCCCATTTGTATTTCATCCATTTAAATGCTCTCATATACGACATTACTCATATGGTCACAAAGTGCAAACATTAAAAGGACTGCCTGACACTCTTCCTTGTCTCTGTTCTTTATGATATTCCAGTATCATAACCTGGAACAGAAACTGATCTGAGTAATTAGTGTCATTATGAATATTGTGATATTGCTTATCCAATACCCAAGGAATAAAACAGAGTCTTACAAAATTGGGAGTGAAAGGGATTCTCCTACCTAATTGGGCTAATGCAAATTGAAGAAATCTAGGAAATGACAGGGAGGGAGGTAAAGATTTTAATTTTGAACACAGAAACATTTATTAGTAGTAAGTAGCTAAACAAGATTCACTGACTAACTTCAGTTTTGATTTTCTTAGTATATCCTTTATGTTCTAGTTGCATTTTGTTGTTGTTTAACTGGAGCACTCAGTGCTAAGTGCTGTTTTCACATGTAGGTTTGTAGAAGAGGAATAAGGAGTAACACCTCCGAACATAATTCCTTTCCACCTTTCACCATTTATAAAATGATACTGTATACAATATGAAAAATAATTTTGTACTCCACTTAATATTAAAGAATTGAACTTATCTAAATAATGTGGGGCTGGAAATTCCATTTTTGCTACTTTTATCTTAACTCTTCATATCACATTTTCATATATTGAATAATCAAGACAGATTCTTACTTTTATTTTGTCACATCCATGAATGTTAAAATATGCTAGCCATTAAAATGTTATCTACATGGTATATATATCAATCCCTTCAAAGGAATCATAAATATTTACTTGGCACCTCTTAAAGTATGTGACATTAGGTTAAATGCCAATCAATTTTACTATTGGGGAAAAATATTAAAAGCATGGTTAGAGTCAACCAATGATTGAAATGGTCTTATCTGGTTAATGTAATATTCATTTGTCAAACAGAATTCATAATGAGGAGGCTTGGTCCATCGTGCAATCTTCCTTTCCAAAAAGAAGGAAGTATGGCATCATACTATTATTATCTTATCAATGGAAGCATTTTGATAATTTCTAGCATTCCATTTTCTGTTATTTAGCTACACAGGTGAAGTCAGTTCATAATGTTATATGCATGCAGGTTATTATAAGATGAAAAGTAGAGGTGATGTTTTGTCAACACTGCCTCTGTCAGACAGTCAACTCCATCTTCAATTTACCCAAGAATTTAAAAATCACTTTGCAATGGTCTTACCAAAAGAGGCAAGAGGAAGTTGATGTGTATTCACAGCAATAACCCTGAAGTTCAGTTCAGTTTCAATTCCAATGTCATGAAGTTCTTTATTCAAATAAATGCACTATAATTACTTTTTCATAATATATCGGTTAATTTTCAGCTGCAAATATTAAAGATATTTGAATAGAGTTGGTTGCTCGGTCATAGCAAACTCATCAATAATGTAGAAAAACTGCGTTTTAAAACAGCCCTGATATCCTGAGAGCTTCTTTTTAAAATCCCACAAATCCTGGCATACCACAGTGAGCTGGCCTTGGTCTCCCGGAGGCAAGTGCCAGCTGCACTACTTAATGCTCAGCCTCCTTTAGCCACCCCACAGAGACTACTGGCAGCCACCTCAGAGGGGTAAAAATAAACTTGAAAGTATTTTTAACACCGCACAACAAGGCTCTGTGAAGAAGCAGCCTGTGAGTTAAAAAAAACAGCAGCATTTGTCTTTTACCTTCCTGTGAGTTCCATTCAAAAACACTTTTTCAATATGATCATAATAGGCGTCACACCAGTATAATGTGTTGGTGTGAAAGTCCAGAGTTAAACCGTTTGGCCACAGCATCTTTGAAGTCACAAAAATCTGCCGATTGAAGCCATCCATCCAGGCCTTCTCGATCCTTCCCACGCTGTCATCTATTTCATCTTCCTCCCAGTCTGTCCAATACATCCAACTAAGACATTACAAACGAGAGTGCACACATGTTATTTCAACGAGCCACCTTATAGAGGGACCCTTCTTCAGCCTGGGCACTTCCAAAAAATCTAACTACTTTCTGATTTGTTTTTCAACCAAATGCTCATCTGCCGAAGGGAGGGCACATCTGTGAAGTACTCAGGGAAGTACAGATGTGTTCAGTGAAGCCAGTCCATTTAGACACATTAGAGAAAACCACTACCACGATGACCATAACTACTGGCCTCATTCATTGTTTAATCTAAGAGTAAGTACCAAATATTGATTTTCTTTGGTGTCGATACCAAGTTTGGAAATTGACCTTTGAGGTGTTACTATTTTTAAATGTTGCCCCTTTCATCAAACATACAATCAATTGTGTGATTGAAAAGCCGATTGACTGACATGAGAATGCATGGTGCTATTAATGAACTACTCCAGGCTTTATTTAATCTCAGATGAATTATTATTTTTGTAAGACAGGCAATTGGATTGCCTCTGTACTAAAAAGTATGGCCATACTGGGTTTATTTGGTCAAGCCTAATTTGTCTTCCTGATGCAAATGATCTATGCTTTATTGCTGCTTATTATTACCTCAAAATCCACAGAAGATGATTTAGCTGCACATAAGTTTAATAACATCAGGTTGACTGACCTTGAGATTTTGAGCTTTAATTTCTATCTCAAAAAAAAGCTTCTGCCTTTAAAAACAAGTCTTTTGTATAAGCTATAATAGTGGGAGAGGGGGCCTTGAGGGAATGTTCCAATTCCTTCATGATTAAGGTTAAAACCCTCCACATGTGTTATTCTAGGGTCATGTGAAAGTTCCGTAGTTATTAATTAAAGTGTAGGTTTCAATTCAGTTGCCTCATATACAACTTTATAAAGCTCTAAAGCTTTTCTAAGCTGCTGACCTTGAAAATGTCCGTAGTAGATCCTCTTCCTTCCACATTTTGTGGACCCTAAAGAATTTCAGAGGTCATTTGGGAAAAATCTGTATCCATGACTAAAAATCCTATTGAGATCTAAACAGGAAGATTTGGAACAAGTGAGGATATAACACACAATCCATTATTTTGTTCCAGTTCAAGTGTTTAAAATTCCCATGACAGTTTACAATTATGTTGATATGTCCTTTTAGACATGAAAATTATTGATATTGGTGAATTTTATTAAGTCAAAATACATTCTAATCCTAGAAATAAACATGGAAATATGTTTATCTTGCTTGCATCCAGCATGTTCTTCAAGTGGTCTCAATATTGGGACAAAATTAGGAACAAATGAAGCAGTTATTCTAGTTGCTCTAGTCCTATGCTAGTTTGGTATAAGTGGTTGACTTCAACTGCATAAATCGAGTATGCGAATGAGAAATATGCAACTTTTTATATTTCTTTTAATACTTTCTTGAAATATTAAATATGGTTAGTCAATGCAGTTTTATTGTGGTTGCTAATTTACAACTTGTTAAAATTGCAATTATCTTCCCCTCTAGTTTTTCTTTTGACTATAGTGACACTCTTTTTCTTTGATTCTCCAACCCAAATTACACATACAGACAGACACAAGTATGGGTAATTCTGGATAACACAAGCATATTTTATGTTATTTTGCTATTTGAAGAAATTGTTGTGATCTGATCCATTATCTAAGATTATCTTCATTCAAATAAAATATAAGATAAATATTTAAATAAGAGTGCCAATGTAACAAAAGCTACGTATGTGATTATCAATTTCATTATGCAATGAAAAGTTATATTGTAGAAGACTTATAATCAGTATGAAATGTGATGATTCCTAAACACAGAAAATAGGAAGTATAGAAAGCAGAAACTAATATAAATTATTTTTATATGTGTGACTTGGGTATTCATTAAATAAATATTAGATTAAGCGAGCCTTCTGCTAATATGGCAAGAAAAATTGCACCTCTATTTTTCAACTCCTGTTCAAATACAATTATTTGATGAAGTCTATCTCTAGCCTCTCTGTCAAAATAAGGTCTTTCCATTGTTTCCTAGTGACATTTTTTAGTTATTTTATAGTATTTATTGCACTTATGCCCTGTATTATATTTGACGTGTCACATGTCATATGCTTTCAATTAAAAATTAAAATAATTAAGGTCAGGGATTATTTCTTATTCATTATTGTATCCTACATCACTAAGCTTGGACTATTGATGTTAATGATGTACCCCAATTAAACAGTATTATGTGGTGGACCCTAGAAATATTTAAATCCTGAAGCACTTCTCTGGCATAAATTTCACAGTTAAAAAACTCAATTTAGTGTTGCCATAACATCTAGCAGTTAACTAGAGAGCAGGTACTATTAATTGAGATAGGGATACTGGAGATCATGTTTGAGGGAAAATATGTGCTCAGCTTTGGACACATTTACTATAGATAATATTTTGATGAGTCAGAACTGAAGATGCAGTTTTCTAAGTTATTGACATAAATTATGAAGTGTGAAATTATTGGAACGGAGGGAATTCACCTGGAGCTATCAGCTTGAGAAAAATGCCATCATAACCAATTCCTCCTCCAGCTTTATCCCCATTTCAACAACTGTTGAGACCTGCCAACTGTATTCTTCCAGTGTCTCTTTTCTGTTCCTATTACAAATGCCACAGTCTGTCTCTTATCCCTTTTCAAAGGGAACTCCTAACAGGTTGTTCACATATGCCTGTCATATTGCTATCACTTGTCTTCCCAGGTCACGAATTAAAAAAATGTGACTTTTATTCTCAAAACCATCTGATTACTCTGTTGTCAGAAAAGAAAATCCCATCTTTTAATCCCAACATTGAAGTTTTCTGCATATTTCTAATTTATTCTCTATGTTCCTTCACATGCCCTCTGCTTAGGCTTAATGAACTTATCTCATCTCAAAATGGCCATTAACGTCCCTGCCTCTAAACAAGTATTTACACTGTCCCTTCAGAGGACAGTGACTAACCTTATGACTGCACATCCTAAGACCCTGAGACCAAATCTACTTATCTGCAAATCCTATTCATTGTGTAAAGCTCAATTCTGAATTAAAAACCTCAAGTATTTTTGAAGAACATTATTCCATTCTATTTTATAATACAGGTAATGTGTGTGTGTGCGTGCACACCAAGCACATTAGATTTCCTACATGGTAGTTAATAGTATATTTGAATAAAGAATTAAATGAACATGTTCATTACCGATTCTGTAATTGTTTATAAATCTCTGGATGAAGTAAATCTCTAGAATGAGTAATTTTGTTAATAGGCTATTATGCTAGAGAAAACCTGTAATGCTCTCCTTCTGTGTATGGCTGCAAATAGATATTATGGTAGACAAACGTTAATAAATCAAGTGTCTTATTTTGTAATGTTTTGTATAAAGTTACACTGTGCTATTTTAAATGGACTTTTCCAAACTAAAGTTTCTTCTTTTTTAAAAAAAAAATTATATTATGCTCAAGCAATAATTGGGACAATTAAATTAACATGATCCCAATTCTACTTCTATGTTCCAATCCATTCTCCCCAGGAAAGTCAGATTCGATTTTTTAAAATATAAATCTGATTCTCACTTCCACATTTTACCCTGCACCGAACACAAAGTACAAAGCTGTCATCCTGGTGGACAAGTGCATCTCTGTCACTTCTCCCCTTGTTATGAATGGCGCAGCTCCACTGTCCTCGTTGCCATTCCTCACATTCAAGCTTTTACCCAAATTAAGATCTTCAAATGCACCATTTTCTTGATCTGAAATCCTCTTTCCCTCACTCTCCATTGCCAAGTCCTTCTCTACAATTAAATCTTGGTTTTAATGATGCCTCCTCAGGCCTTTCAGCAAACCTACTGAAATCAATTTCTACCTATTAGTCGCCATCATGTCATCCCGTTTGTTTTCCTCCTCCATTCTGGTCTGTTGAAATTATGTTAGTTGCCCATTGGGCACTTATTTCTCATTCTATCTCCCTACCCTCCACCTCATAGACAACAGAAGACGCTTCATAAGGATTAATGTTATGCCTGTTTTATTAACCACTGTATACCTAGTGCAAAAGTCTGCTGTAGTATATTGCTAGGAGAAAAAAATGTGTGTGTGTGTGTGTGTACACAAATATATGTGGTTTTCAGGTTGGTGCATAATAGCAGTGTTCTATTAGAAAATGTCTGATGGAAGAGGTAGAAGAGTCATTCTTTGTAACACTAGAGCAAATACAGAGTCAGCTAGTATATATTACAGAGATGCAGATATTGTGTCAATGAATCAATTTGAGTTGCCCCTAAATACTGTCAACTATGTAGATGCTATAGATTTCAAATCTAAGTTGGATGCTTGTCTATTAGAGAAATACTGGATGGGATTCCTGAATAGGATTTGAGAGATGGGACTAGTGGCCTCTAAATTTCCTCCTAAATCATATGATTCTATGACTTCCGTTTTTGTGTCATCTGAACACCACGAAGACTCTAACTATCACAAAGTATTTCTCTAACAGAATACTGAGAACAAAGATGCTGTTTTAAGATATCTTGCTTCAGGAAGATGTAGAAGATGTGTGTAATAAATAGTTTCTCAGATTGCCTTGATTTAAAGGTCAGATAGATGGCTTGGTTTTAAAGGCCAGGAATAGGACAAATAATTACAGAATTCACACATAAAATCACTGAAATTATAATTATGTCTTATAAAAACACATACAATGAGTTCAGCCACTGTTTAAATTTCAGTCAAAGGAAGCACCGTAATTGTGTTTGGAGCTATTCTCAACACAAACAATTCTAGGAACTATAATCTGGTGATCACAGTTTATAAGGAAGCCACATGTTTCCTATTCAATGGAGTATTTTTTGTATGTGTGTAGTAAGGTGTAAGGTATATTCATTTTGTGATGCTAGTTTCAAACAGTGAAATATAAGACATGGGGTTATAAATGTCATGTATAACAACTGTACTTTTAAAATATGTAATCTATTCATTTAATTCTGACATTCTGTTAGGAATGTTCATAGTTTTTTAATATTTCTATATGTACAGTGTTGTTTGTGTTCAGGTAATAGCTCTGAATACAAATAAAAGGAAATAAATTTACCTGAGAATTGCATAAACTATTCCATCCTAAAACACGTGGTACATACCTCAAAATGATTTCACTCTATGAAAACTATGATTATGCTAAAATTATGTGATTACTAACCTAGACTAGTAAAAAGTAGTGGAGTATAGAGGTTATGAGTAAATTCTGGGATATACTGCTTGAGTTTAAATATCTAGTTGGTCACTTAATAATTGAATGATCTTCTGAAAATCAATTACCTTTTTCTTCTTTATAAATCAAGGATGAAAATTACAACTAATTCAAAGGATTCTTGTGAGAATTAAAGGAAAGGAGTATAGTGAACCTATCTAACAAAATGCCTGGCTCACAGTAAATGTATCAAAAAATATAAATAAAAATCTTTGCTATTTTATGAATACATGAAATTTTAATGCCCTTTACAATTAAATTGATTGATTCTTTCAATCGATTATTTATCTTGGTGTCAGGCAGTCTAAAATGGAGAAGTATGGTCTTTATCTGAGTACACCAAGTAAATATATCCTTTATAAAAATAATCTGTTTATTTCAGTTAAATGTATTTTGACACATTTAGTTAGCATATTTTCTATAAGAGAAAATCATTAAATGAGTAGCTTTCCCAATCAGGCCATTCATGTGTGAATTTAAATCAAACTTGCCACTACTGAATATAAAAAATATATATATGTATATATATATATATATACACATACATATATATATATATATGTATACATGTATGTACATATATATATATACATACATGTATACATATATATCTTCCTCCTATTAGGCTAATCAAATATTACGTACCCATTAACAGGATCCACCACAATCCCTCTGGGATGGGACATTTCTCCCTCTAAAAGAGTCTTCCGACTCTGAGAAGCTTTTTCTAGCCTGGCCACATTAATGGTCTTCCTATGGCCATCATTTGTCCAGTAAAGGTTATTTCCGATCCAGTCCACAGCAATTCCTTCCACATTATCTAGATCTGTAAAAAGCAAAAACAAGAGAACAACACATTTTACATCAGTGTCCACTATTTATGTTCTACTTAATAAAATGTTTAATTTAAAGAGGAATGAATTCTGATTCTTGGATTCTTTATAGGTTGTTTTGGAAAACATCACCATTCCACATAATATTTTTCAATCTTACTTTGAACTCCATTTTATGTGAATAGCAGATCCTCTATATTTTAATTGAAATAGTGATCTGGAGAAAAACAGGAAGTGCCAACACTTTGAAGTGAAAAAAAGGGAAATGCCAACACTTTAAAATGAAGGCTTATTGTCTATTATCACCCAAGAAGTGGTTGGATTAGAATAAAAATCCAAGTAACATTATCCTCAGTGTAGAGATCTGTAAAACTGCATTATTCCTCTGGTGAGTCCTGCCCTTGCTGTAAGTGATGAGAGCACAAAAGGGTAAACGTTCTCAGAAAATAGATACAGACTATTTAGGGGGAAAATCTAGTAATAGGAACAAGGACTATGTTAAAAAAGTAAACATATTCAAACTTGCAATATGTAATCTGAATCATCAAAATAATAAGGGCGTGGCACCTGGATGGCTCAGTTGATTGAGTATCCCACTCTTGATTTTGTTTTAGGTCATGATCTCACAATTTCATCAGGTCAAGCCCCACCTTGGGTTCTGTGCTGACACTGTGGAGACTGCTTGGGATTCCCTGCCTCTCTCTCTGCCTTTCCCTCATTTGTGTGCATATGCATGCACGTTCTCTCTCTGTCACTCACACAAAACTGGCTAAATTTTTGGGATGCCTGGGTGGCTCAGTTGGTTGAGCTTCTGACTTTGATTCAGGTCATGATACCGCAGTTGGTGAGTTCGAGCCCTGTGTGGGGTTCTGTGCTGACAGCTTAGAGCCTAGAGCCTCAAGCCTGCTTCAGATTCTGTGTCTCTGCCCATCCCTGCTTGCACTCTGTCTCTCTCTGTCTCTCAAAAATAAACTGTTAATTTTTTTAAATGGATACACTTAAAAAAATTATTTATAAAAAATAAAATAATAGGAATGCCCTCTTGCCAAGAGATGAACAGGTCCAGCAGAAGCACATTTCTGAAAGCCCAGAACAGGCTTTCATCATGGAACTGCATGAACAGTAAATCTCAAAGAAACACTAAAATATTTCTCTATATCCTAGACTTCTATTACAAAGGATACTATTACAGCCTTGTGTAAGATACAAGCAGTGATAATCCGAAGGAATATTATTAATATATAAACTTATATGAGTTCAACTAATTCAAACGCTTTACAGAAAGGGAAATGCCAACACTTTATAGTCAAGGCTGATTGCCCTTCATCACACAAGTAGTGGCAGAATTAGAGTAAAAATACAAGTCAGTGATCCTCAGCATAGAGGCCTTTAAAACTGTGAGATCTTTAATTCCTGTGGTGAGTCCTGCCCTTGCTTTTTGCCATTTTATGAACCACCTTCCGAACTGTTCACGACATCTTAAGGATAGTTCACTTTTCTAATGCATGAGAAATTACCGGGAACTCCTTTTCTTCTCTCGAAACCAAGGAAGCCTTTGTCTCTTTTTCCTCCATGGTATGAGGTAGAGAACTGCAACTCATGGGGCAAAGCAGTACATAGTAATACACTAGAGACAGAACTGTGCCTTCACACACCACTGGCACATCTACATGCCATTCCCTCATTTGAACATGAAGTAAATGTTTACTATCATATTTTTTAATCACGACCCTTCTGGACTTGGAGGAAAATAAGATTTTCTTATGTGACCCTTTCTGCTCATCAGCATAGGCCCTGACTGAGGATGACTAATACAATGTGTGATTTGATCTAACTGAAAATGCCATTATAGTGAATCAGATATGTTTTCTCAATTTCACTAAGCTATCTGCTTCATTACCATCCAGGATGAGTCATTTTCACAGGTTAATTGTGTCTATGCTTAGAAAAAAAACTTTAATTTTGTCTTTGCCATATCGACACTTAATTTTCCTGAGCACTTTCCAGCTCTGGAATAATGGGAAAATAATAGCTGTTTATTCTTTTCCTTTATATCTATCATAGTTTGTGGTTGATTTTTATCTTGTTAGTTGGTTTTCAAAAACTGTATTACATTTGAAATCTATTCCAGCATGGACATTTCCATCTTCAATAGCCCTATTATTTTTATAACTTTTCCTTTTGCCATCTAACTTGACAATTTTTATTCATTTTTCATTGGAAGCAGTTGCAGTACTATCTGGATTGAAATTTTGTTGCTGACACTTGGGTAAACACCTCAGTCACTCTGATCTTTAATTTCTACACTCATTAAGTGAAGATAATAGCACCTACACCAGAGGATGATAACAAGGGGTAACCTAGCTACTGCATGTAAAGCACTTAGCATACCTGCAATATTGTAAATTCTCAGTATATGTTAGTTTTTACTCATTTAGCGGATAAAAACAATATTCTATATATGTCCTGACTCTTTCCCTTATGAGTGTTACTTGATAGAAATATACTTTATGTTTATCTCCCTTAAAATTATGATTTCATATTTTCTTGCATTGTGACCAGGGGCCAACTTTAACTAGAAATAGTATATGTAGAGTCAGTTGTAAATACATAGTGAGAGTGAAATGAAATTGAATTTCAAAACTGAGTGAATCCTGTTCCTAATTGTGTTGTTTGCTTTTTCTTTGGAAAATGAAATTCTTGAACAGCATAAAGTAGTGATTGAAATCACAATTTCTGGAATTACAGGGCCTAGGCTCTGCCACTAATGGTATCTCTAAATTACTTAACCTTTCTACTCTTCAATTTCCTAATCTTTAAAACAGGTGTAATGTTAGTGTTTAATTCATAGGATGGTTTTAACATTAATTAGTATATGTAAAATACATACAATAATGGTTGGCACATAGTCAATGTTATATAAATATTGTTATTAATATATTACTAATAGTATAATTTTCACTATATCCGTCCCTTTAGCTAACTACCTAATCTATTAAGATAGCAAGGAAATGATTAGCTTAATGTTTTTTAAAGATGTTTGGATGTGTGTGTTTTGTTTTTCTTTCCCATGTGGGTGAAAATGAGGTTGAATACAAATTTTAAAATAAAGAAATTCCTAAGAGTCTACGTGCAAATTGGAGATCTTTTTAGCCTATCTTTAGCAGGGTGTTCTTTTGTAAGAGCCTCAAAGTGAATCCATTTCTCAACAAATATACATTCATGAATAAAGTATTCTTACTCCATATCATATCGTATCTGCCTTTAATTAAACTAAGACTGATGGAACACTAAGACCGAGAACATTGGTTTAATGTACATTTTTTTATTTCAAGAAGCATTGGTTGGAATCTGAGATGGACTACTAAGGACTCTAAGACCAAAATATTTCAACAAGGTGATCAGGACATATGAAGGTTGATGTCACTCAAATTTCAAGCAAACATAGATGACTACAGAGATATGAATTACCAGCTTGAGGAAACATATGGCTGTTCAAATGTAAGAAAGGTGGAGTTGGTAAAATTTGCTAGAGTAAATTGCCTTGATATCTTTGGATAGAGTTGAAGTATTCTACATTGTAAAATCAATATTCACTACTATATTGTTATTGTTATTATATAACTAATATCAAACAAAGATTACAAATGTATTTTTTAATCTGCCAAAATTGCCCTTAAGTTTAACAAAATGCTCATTTTCATTTATCAATAAGAGAGGACTCTCAACATGCTTGTACTCCTTCAAAAAAGATTTCAGATGATGTTTTCTTATAATTTTTTTATTAACATATCTACATGTTCCATTCTAAGTAAAGAATTGAGATATTTATCCATATACTTCAGATTAAAAATGGACCTTTTAATATACTCTGTAAATACTTAAGATTAACATATTGTTTTGGTTCCAATTATTCAACTTTCCATCATTTTTTCTTTTGGAAACTTTGTTCTGGTATTTTAAGAATAATTTTTATAAATGGGTGTAATATATGACTAGTCTGCTAAAAAACATGCACTCATCAAAAACTAGACTTTTCACCTAAGTGAAAAATTCTTGAATATTTCCTATAGGTGATATCTACCACTAAGATAATGAGGATGAATAAAGGATAATACAGTTTATGTAAATTAAATAATTATTTGGATTTTAAAGAAATAATTAGATAAGTTATTTCAATTAATACCCAGAATTAAGTAAAATAAACATTTTTAAAAGACTAGAGAAAATTTTCTAACACTAACATCATTGCAGGCCTGATTTTTAGATTTTACAGATTTATGGAACAGAAGAGGATTCAAGTTTTATATACTTAAAATAAAATTGTTTACTTTTAAAATTGGGTCCAATTTTTTTTTAAAGAAACGCAATGGATGTGGTCACTGATGTTACTTTTGTTAAGGTGCATAGATGGAATCTCCAGAATAATCCATGAGTCTTGATTTTTTACAAGAGAATTGGGATTAACGTAATAAGGAATTGGAAATTATACACCACAATTGCCATCATAAAAAGACAATGCCTATATTTTCCCAATATAGCCAAGATTTTCTTTTCTTAATGCGAACATTATTTTTTTGGGTTGGAATGAAGCATTACAAGAGTGTGCGAGTGCAGAGGATGATCATGTGCCTTAAATAACTGCATGTGCAGCATGTAACGTAGATCTGCCTAGGGCCAAAGATGCCTTACCTTGCCTCAGAGTCAGCACTTGGACAATTCTCCTGCCTCCTATTCATGTAGTTCAATTAATCAACACCCTCTTTGTGTATTTCAATGTGGCCTGAGGCATCTCAACTTTTATGTTTCTGACATGAGTGAATGAAGTTGATTTAATTATAGCGTGGCAATAAATTTTGCGGGCTAAATTCCCTATCTCCTGAAGATGCAGGAATCTTTGGCTGGACTGAAGTTCTCTTTACCATCTGCCCTCCATGGCCAGCTGAGGCTGATGTTCTCATCCTCATTTTCATTCCAGGTCCTTTCTCAGGTCAGTTTAGAGGTCAGAGAGAATAAATACACAAGCTACTCTCAATGAGATTAAAATACTTTACTGATGTATTTAAAGAGAAATGTAAAGTGCATATAGGGTCTTATTTTAAGATGAAAAGAATGTATTAAAATATAGTGGTTTCATTTTTTTATTATCAAAAGCATATTGTTGGTTTCAATTTAGGAGGAGAGTGTCACAGACTGTCTCTCTATGGCATTCAGATATTTCATCTTTGATGCAGTGATGAGCATAGAAGAGAGTAAAGAAAGCACCACAGTATTCATCATAGTTACTAATAAATGATAATCTATCTAAATGATAATCAAATGGAAGGTTTCAAGAATTATTAAGAACTGAGTTTTTTCCCCTACTTTCAAGCTCACAACTTAGCCCAGTACTGTTTCGTGGATGATGCTAGAGGACACAAGACGTGTAAGTCAAAATAAAGGACTTTATTACAGCATAGAAAGTAGCATGGTCATGAGCAAACTGATACCAGTTTCTTTTACTCCAGAGTCCCGTGGGGATGACTGGGTTCAGCCCACATAGATGTGTTCACAAACAGTGAGTTTGTGAAATAATTCTGAAGTTAGGAAACCCAAATCTTTTCTAAAGGGCAATAAACAGGACTGTCCTTTATACTGTAGGGATAAACTAACTCTTATTCCAAAGCTCTTTTCTATACAAAAGTCCTTGAAAGAATTTTTCTGAATAAAAGGAAATAATTGTCTCACTCTAAGACATGCAGAAATGTGAGTGATTCACGGAGAAATATCTCCCAAGGAAAGTCACAGAAGTCATAAATTGGTAATCTTTAATAAATGTAGACAGATGAGCAAACAGGTTAGCATGAAAATGACCACCACTAACAAACATTTTAGCGTTCTGTGCTATTATTGCTCTTATGGGAATTATTTATTGATTTATACTACCACATCTTGAAGTATTTTGTTCAGGCAGCCATATGTGATCATTAATTTTATGAGTCAATTCAAATAGGCCAAGATATACAGATACCTGTTTAAACATAAGTCTAGATATTGCTGTCAAGGTAATTTTTAGGTGATTGACATTTAAATCCATATACTTGCAGTAAGGCATATTACCCTCCATATTGTGGGTTGGTCTCATCCACTCATATGACATTAGAAAAAAAACAAAAACAAAAACAAACACAAAAAGACTGAAGTCCCCTGAGGAAGAGGGAATTAAGTTTCTAAATTATCTTCAGACTTCAACTTTTCCCTGGGTCTATAACCTAGCTGACCATCCTGCAGATTTTTGACTTGCCATCCACCACATTCATGCAAGCCAGTTCTTTAAATTACATTTTTCTCTCTTACTCTTTATGTACACATCCTATTGGATCTGTTTCCATGAAGAACCTAATATACCATTACCATGCCAGTCATCTGGAAATGATTTTGCTAAATGCTCTAAGCAAAAGAAATACACTCTTCACATTCGTTCCTTTCAAATGAAACTGGAAAGTACACACTATTGAAGGGCAGAGATAATTTCATTTTAAGAATTCCCTTACAAATCAGCAATGGGTATATAGCTCATTTTTACATAATACATTAAAAATTGTAAATAATATCAGAGTTGTGTTCCAAATATTTTTAAATGTTTTTATTTTTTGTAAATTATGATATTTTCACATCTTTACAAGAACCTTTCCAGCTAGGAGGAGACTGCCTCTTCTAGGGATAGCCAATTCTTAGAGACAGCCAAGGGCCCAGCCAGGAATATGCCTTTGATGTGAAAACTAACCAACCCATTTGGAAGAACTGATTTGTTAAAATGTTCATATTTCCCAAAGCAATCTACAGATTCGATGCAATCCTTATCAGAATACCAACAGCATTTTTCACTGAACTGAAACAAATAAAACTAAAATTTGCATGGAATCACCGAAGACCCCAGATGGCCAAAGCCATCTTTAGAAAGAGAAACCTGAAGGTATCAAAATCCTGTATTTTAAGATACAATACAAAGTTGTAGCAATCAAACAATATGGTACTAGCACAAAAACAGACACATAAATAAATTGAACCTAATAGAGAGCCCAGAAATAAACCCACACTTATATGATCTGCCTATATCAAAGGAGGCAAGAATATATAATAGGGAAAAGACAGTCTGTTCAATAAATATTGTAGGAAAAATTGGACAGCTACATGAAAAAGAATTAAACTGGACCACTTTCTAATACCATACATAAAAACAAATTCAAAATGGATTAAAGCCTAAATATGAGGCATGAAACCATAAAACTCCTAAAGTAAAACAAAGTCAGTAATTTCTTTGATACCAGCTTTAGCAGTATTTTTCTAGATATGTCTCCTCAGGAAAAAGAATCAAATACAAAACTAAACTAGTGGGACTAGCCTAAAATAAAAATGGTTGTACACAGCAAAGAAAAGCATCAACAAAAAAAAAAAAATGACAATTTACTGAGCGGGGAAGATATACAGAAATAATATATCTGATAAGGGCATTCATATTCAAAATATAAAAAGAACTTTTACAACTCAACACACACACACAAAAAAAACCCCAAATAATCTGATTAAAAGTGGGCAGAGGACCCGAATAGGCATTTTTCCAAGGAAGATGTACATAATTCAGATAGCTAACAGACACATGAAAAGATGTTCAATATCATTAAGCATCAGGGAAATACAAAGCAAAACCACAATGAACCATCACTTCACACCTGTCAGAATAGCTATAATCAAAAAAACAAGAAAAAACAAGTGTTGGTGAGGATGTGGAGAAAAATCAACCCTCTTGCACTGTTGGTGGGAATGCGAACTGACGCAGTCGCTATGAAAAACAGTATGGAGGTTTTTCAAAAAAATTAAAAATAGAAATACCATATGATATAGCAATTCTGTTACTCAGTATTTATCCAAAGAAGACAAAAACACAAATTCAAAACATTATATGCACCCCTATGTTTATTGCAGCATTATGTAAAATAGAAAAGATATGGAAGCAACTCACATGTACATCAACTGATGAATGGATAAAAAAGATCTCACACACACACACACACACACACACACACACAGAGGCATATTACTCAGCCATAAAAGGGAATGGAATGAGACCTTGCCATTGCAACAACACGAATGGACCTAATGGGTATTATGCTAAGTGATATGTTAGAGAAAAACAAGTACCATATGATTTCACTTATATGTGGAGTCTAAAAATGAAAAAATAAAATAAGTAAAATTTAAAAAAGGAAATGAAGAAAGAATAAAACAAAAGCAGAACCAGACCCGTAAACACATAGAACAAACTGATGTTTGCCACAGGGCAGATGGGTAGGATATGGGCAAAATGGGTGAAGGTGAGTGAGAGATACAGGCTTCCAGTTATCAAATGAGTAAATTACAGGGATGAAAGGTACAAAATAGGGAATATGGTCAATAACAATGTAATAGCATTGTATGAGAATAGTTATACTTACGGTGAACATAGCACAATACATAGAGTCGCTCAATCACTATATTGTACCCCTATAATTAATGTAACGTTGTGCATTAAAACAAAATGAAACAAACAAAAAACTGACCAATCCAAAGCCATACCTCCTCTATCTGGTCCACAGTCTAGGAGAGAATACTCCTCTGCCTTAAAATCATCCCAGGGCCAGGTACCAAGCAACTATCACTCCTATCATTTAAAATCCAGTGGAAGTATTCACACAAGCCAGTTCTAAAGTGTTTATCCTACCTGCTTGCCTTTCCCACAGAAATGCCAATAAAGGATGTTAGCTAAAGCTTTCCCTTCATTCCTATTTTTGACCTCCTGACCACCATGCTGTCTTTCTTATGTTGCCCTGTATGTTGCGCTGTGCCTTCTGTCTCTCAGGCCTGTGAATGTAATCAACTTTGTTTTCCTGAGCGTCTCCTCTGTCTCCTGTTGTGGCTGCATGTGATGAAATATCTCATGAAAGAATACAAAATATGCATCCTCATTGTGAATGGGAGAGAGAGAAAGTAATTTCCATTAATGTGCTTTTACTACCCAATTCTGCCTATTTACTAAGAGAGAACAGAGCAAAAATAGCTTTAACTTCTGAACACAAAATAATATACCTATTCTTGAATATTCTTCTTAGTCCCATGAAGTAAGTTATAATTTATAAACATAAAACATTTTGGAACTCATTGCATTAATACTCAATTACTCATTCTCTTTCATAGTAGATGAAAAGGCAAGTCCATTAGAAGTTCCCTGAGCAATTTAATTTCATATAAAGTAACTTTTTTATTAGCTATGTTTGCTAATATGTTTCATAGTTTTGCATTTGGTCACTTAAACATTCAAGCAGTTGTACCACTTTAATTGATATTTTTCAAGGAACTTTTAAAAGAAACAAGGTGACACATACTTTGCTTAGGTTTTAGGGGAAGATACCCACTATTAAATTACAAGTTGAGCTTAAAAGCCAGAGGATGTAAGTCTTCATTATATTTATAATTACCATGATAAAAAACAGATGTGGGACATCCTCCTGGAACTTACCTTATTATCCTAAATTAAACAACAGTATACTTGTTTCAGACCCGCATTAATTCCCAGCGGAAAAACAAGATAGGCAAAATACATGTGTGAGTAAAAGGTGAAAGAGAAAAAGGAGGTTAAGTCCTTAAAATTTATCTTGCAGAAACCCTTCTATAAATATCTAAAAAAAGACACATAGTTAACAACCCTCAATGGTCCACAGGTAACCTTCCAAAACTGAAGCAGTGAGTCAGGGAAAAATATAATAATAAAATTAGGCAGGGACATACATATAAACTCAGTATTTTACAGATTAAAGGGAGCTAAAGACCCCTATTGTCCAGTGTCTATATTCTATAAATAATGAAACAAAGCCCCAGAAAAATAAACTGACTCACAAGGGTCCCATTTAGTTGGTAGTCAATACATCTACTTTAAGTTTGATCCCCAGAATTGTTAAAGAAAAAAAATCATAAATCAAAGTAAGAGTCAGAGGGTTAATACAAGCAAAGATTCATGGGGTGGGGGGGGTGGGGCAGCATGCAAAGTGGGACGTAAACGAAAAGGGAGACAGATTACTTACACTGAAGCAAAGGATGGTTTACCAACTTTCCAATGAAAAGTCATTATTCGCAATAAACTATAGCTTCATTTTCTTAGCAAAATATATTTGATGGCTGACAATGTAGATATTCAACAAACTTATACATTAAAGGAAGTCAAATATTAAAATTAAAGGAAAAATTGAGGCACTGGTATGGGATACAAGAGACTGAGAAGATTTAAGTACCATATACATTGTAGAAAAATTGGTAGAATTTGGGCAAGGTCTTCTTTAGTTAACGGCATTGTATCATAATTACTTTTCTAGTTTTGGTAACTTTGGTATTGTTATTTGAGATATCATTATTAGGGGAAAGTGTGAGGAATATATGGAAATAGCACTATTTTGCAATTTTTCTACCAAACTAAATAAAAGTAGTTCATTATTTTTTTTATATTAGCTTTATAATTATATTTATAATGAAATACATAAATGAATGGCTTTAGAAATGCGTTAGTGTTTATATCCAGCAAATGTCAAAGGTCAGATGTAGCATAATCCGTAGAACAAAAACGGAGGTAGTTAAAAATGACATTAATGCTGAGCCTGCTTCGGATTCTGTGTCTCCCTCTCTCTCTGCCCTCCCCCTGCTCATGCTCTGTCGCTCTCACTCTCTCCCTCAAAAATAAATAAACATTAAAACATTTTTTAAAAAATGACATTAATGCTATGTTTTATAACAATTTGGATGCAGTAAATTAAATTAATCCTTACAATTCCACAACAAAACCACAAAGAAAATTTGTGCAGAATAATTTATATACGTAAGTATATAGTATGAAATCATTCAAGGTAGGCATGTGACTCTGCAAAACAATAATAATTAATAATAACAAAGCTGTGTAGAAAAAGGAGACACTGATTCAGAGAGTCAGAATGTGTGGCACAATGAAGATGATTCTTACATGTGGATTCAATAAAAATTGTAATTAATTTTTTCACTAAAAATGTTGTTGAAGTTCAAATGAATCAGAAGAATATGTACAATTTTACAAGATTGCTACAAAGGGTTACTAGAGGGGTTGTGGGAGGGAGGATGAGCTAAATGGGTAAGGGGCATTAAGGAATCTACTCCTGAAATCAATGTAGCACTATATGCTAACTATTTGGATGTAAATTTAAAAAATAAAATTAAAACAAAATAAGAATTATCAGGGAAACTCATTATAAGAACAATATCCATAAACACCAAAATAACTTCAGATAATACTGATGAAAAAAATAATGATGGATCTTATTTTTCTTCATTTTCTTTTTTAAAGTGTTTTTAATTTTTAAGTTTGTTTATTTATTTTGAGGACAGAGAGAGAACATATCCCAAGCAGGCTCTGCACTGTCAGCAAAGAGCCCTACAACAGTCTCAAATTGAGATCATGACCCGAGCTGAAACCAGGAGTCAGTCACTTAACAAATTGAGTCACCCAGGTGCCCCTATGTTGTTCCCCATTTTAGAATAAAAAAAAAAAGAATCATTCTTCAATCACTCTTAACTTTGTGTAATCACCTTAGTTACTATTTAAAAGTAATGATAGCCAAAGTAAAGAACCTATTCAGTAAAAGTTTGTTGTACAGCTTCCATTTAGCCAGGCACTAAGGATCTGTTAATGAGTGAAACTAAAACCTCTGACATCTTTTTTTTAATGTTTATGTATTTATTTTGAGAGAGAGAATTGGTGCATAAGCAGGGGAAGGGCTGAAAGAGAGGAGAGAGAGAGAATCCCAAGCAGGTTCTGCGCTATCAGCGCAGAGCCCGACACGGGGCTTGATCTCACCAATGTGAGAGTATGACCTGAGCCAAAATCAAGAGTTGGACCCTTTACCAACTGAGCCACCCATGTGACCCAAACCTCTGATATCTTGAAGCTTATGTTTTTGCAGCAAGGCAACACACAAGCAAAATATGTCTAAGATAATTACTAAAAGTAACCTAAGAAAAAGGATAAGGGAATCCCTTTGGGCTAGGAATATGTATAGATAATGGGTTTAGATAGGGTGACCAGAAAAGGCTAAGTGAGGAGGTAATCTATAAACACAGACTTCTGAGAGGTACAGGAGAGACACATGGGGACACCTGGTGGAACAGCATTGCAGACACAAGTAACTACTACATATGTAAGTGCCCTATGGTGGCACCACACCCAGGGTGTTCAGTTTTTTTCTCTATGAATTTAAAAGTCCTTAGGTGGAAGATTCTTCAGGTAGTTATATGTAAAAGGCTCATGAACAGTAGAGATAAATGAGTCCTTGATATGACTTGTGCTTATTTCCAGGGTCTTATCTGGGGGTATTGGGAGAGGCAGTCCTCAAGGGATCTTGAGTGTCCCTGAACTTTCTTGCTGAATGTGCTGAATTTAAGGCTTCTTTGTCTTCTCACACTGAACATTTTCTAAAGCTAGTCACTTAGGCAACTAAATCAAGGAAAGTACACGGTTACAACTGAATAACTGTTTACTCTACAAAGCAGAGAAACTAGGGAACTTTCTGTTTGGAACAAAATTGGCTCTTTGCTCTAAAGGTACTGATCACCAGGCCATGGGACTCTCAACTATGTCACAATTCACTGCTTGCTCAGCACCCATGTGGGGTCATCACTTCACCCTGTGAGACCTGGGGACAGGGAAGAGTGCCACTATGCTTACGCTCATGCTGTCTGCTATGCTGTGAGTAATTAACGAAAGTCTCATTTTTTTAAATTTATATTTTTGACACTTATACGATGGTGCCAGGTTGACTCCCTGTCATCCTCCATGACAGGGTTTCTCAAACTGGCACTGATGACAATCTAGACATAATTCTTCATCATGAGGGACTGTCCTGCGCATTGCATGACATTTAGCACACCAGCTTCTCTCTACTAATTCCAGGAGCACCTCCCTCCCCAGTTGTGACAACCAACAATGATTCCAGATATCACCAAACGTCCGGTGGAAGACACAATTACTCTTGCTCTACACGGTTGAAGTTTTACCTTTAAAGTGAGTGATATTTCTCAAACTCTTTCTAATCCATTTCAATTTCCCAAAATATGAATTTCCTGCCATTAAACAAAGAGTTCTTTGTAATTTTTTTTTGGCAAAATTTACTAAGAATACTAAATTAGGTATCTATACCTAGTAGAGTACAGCTGTATGACTAGTTATTTTGCAGTAAATATAAACGACTATAATTTTTTCAAATATGTAGTTTCAGACTGGCTTACATTTTATTGGAATTCCATACATGTAAAATAAAGAGAGAAAAGCTAAATTTTTCATGGTTAATCACAGTGACAAATATTTGGAAGTATTCGTCTCAGAATGGTTTATTTCCCATGTATATCTCTAGATATCTTTTTCATCTCTAAAAAGGGTACTTGTTTAAACTTGAAATAATAGCTATATTTTACAGTTTTAAATTACTCTTTGTGGGACAAGTTACAAAAACCCTAATAGCTAAAACATCAAGGTAACTCTGACTCAAAATATGCACATTCTTCTTTGATGTACAATAAAGCTTTATCAAAATTCATTTTGGTAACAGAGATAAAAGTGTTAATTCTGGTGCCAAGAACACACTGAGATCCTTGGGAGGCAGATGTGTACAAATCAAAGAAGAAAACAGATGTGCATTAAAATATTTCATATAGCTATCAGACTGTCCCAAACATTAAATATGCTAATGCCACTGCAATATATTCATGCAAGTTATCTAAATATTGCACATTACACTAGATGACAGCTAATTTGTTGTTTTGTATATAAAAAACTGAGAGCTGAAATGCATAATTTGATGAGAACTTTGATTCTTCCATTTACATAAGAATAGTGAAGGAAAAAAAAGTTAATAGATACAGAGAAAAGATGTTTAAGAGAAAAAGAAAGATAAAAGAGAATAGATGTGTAAGGAAGGTATGAAGTAGTCATCATTCCTGTTTCTTTTTGGAGAAAGAGGGACAGGCAAAAAACATGTAACAGTTTCCTATTCTAGTTTATGAGTCTAGTATAAAAGTGGTCTGGGATAGAGATACCATAAGCTTGTTTCCATTGTAAATCTAGGAAATAAATGTAAATTCTGTTCAACAATAAAATATTTACAAGAGCTTATGGTTATTTTTTACCTTCTTTTAGTCATGTATGAAACCTTCATTTTCAAGATATTTTCCAATATATTGTTTCCAAGACACTGTCTGACTTGGTCACTGGTGTATCTCCAGGACTTAGAACATTGCCTATCTATAACATGATCTCAACAAATACTGCTTGTCTGGGTGGATATATAAATGAATGGCTCACCATCACCTCATGAATAATTCCAATTTTAGTCCCATTGATATAGAAGACCATCCACAATTATCTGCCTCTAACCTCCTTTATGAGCCCTGTGATCCAAGCATCTGTGCTAGATTATACTCCTTTTACCTAATTGATGTGCTGTTTTGGGGAGAAAATGGGCTTTGATGTCAGAGAAAAAAGGGCATCTTTACTTTCGAGCTCGCTTTCATTTTAGCCTTTATAAGAATTTTTATGACTTCCCTTTATTAGGTTTTTGAGAAGGTCAAATAAAATAACACATAAGGTTCATATGAAAATAGGTTTTAATAATAGTTAGCAATGTTAGCTCATTTCCCACTCCCATATACATATTTTACTTTCCCATTTGTGTGCATATTTATTTTCCATTTCCTCTCTTTTTTCATCTTTCTAATTCCTTTCCATCTTGCAAGGCCATAGGAATATTCTCTTTGCTACACAAATGTTTTCTTTCTCTCTGTAAAATTCACCTGTCCTCTGAACTCCCTTAGTACTATATTTGTATCTCATTCCTAACACGTATCACTTACTGTCCTGTTAAGTTTACTGAACTATGGACATGCTATCTTTTCCAGTTGTATCTGTAGAATATGAGTGCAGGTAGAAATATAATTTGTGCTTAAAACCCCTAGTAGACATTGGTAATAAAGGGGTAGTAAATAATTCTAAAATGAAAAAAAAATAATGAATGAAAGTAAGTAATATTCTTTCTGGGTAAAGGAAAGAAGAAACATAATTGGAGATGTGTGGGTAGCCTATTCATTCCAGAATTCTAGTGAGAGTACTCTCATATTGTTTCAATATGATATCATCCCAGTATTTTCATATACTGCTGAATACCTAGAAGAAATATCATATCCTTAGTTTGACTACTAGATCCTTAAAAATACTCATATTTGCATTTTGGAAAACATTTTTATAGATAACACCTACAAATCAAACAAATCACAGAAAAAAAAAATCACACAGACATGTATACCCAGATTTTCACATGGAGACATATCACTTAATCAGGCTAAAAATTTCACATCTCAGTGTTTGACATATGCCATCACTACTCTAAGGGCATCAAAAGCAAATTTTGCAAACTTTTAATTTAAATAAATATGCTAAATGAAAATTTTTACTACTTGAAAAGTATTATTCAATATAAAAAGTCAATAAAAATATTTTCCTTCCTTGTCACTGTAATGTTGAATGTGTTACAAAATTTGGAATATCAGTAGCCTACAGATAGGTAAATTATATTAAATAAAGCATAATTCATACTCTGCTACTATAGAGCAGTATCTCTTAATTCAAACAGTAAGGGGTTCCGGGTAACTGGATGGCTCAATCGGTTAAGTGTCGACTCTTGGCTTCTGCTCAGGTCATGATATCATGGCTGGTTCATTAGTTCAAGCCCCACATCAATCTCTGTGCTAACAGCATGGAGCCTCCCTGGGATTCTCTGTACCACCCCCCACCCCCCGCCCTTCCCCTGCTCAAGAGTGCATGGTTTCTCTCTCTCTCTCTCTCTCTCTCTCTCTCTCTCTCTCTCTCTCTCTCTCTCTCTCTCTCAAAAATAAATAAATAAAGATGGAAACAACCATAACCACAAAGAGTAATGGGGGGGAATCTCTGAAATTGAATAGAAAATTTATTATAAATGTTACAATAAATGTTCTAATATATCAAGAACATTTTAAAGAGCTGTTTAATAAGAAACAGATTGCCTTTCTACAATTAATTTGCTTACAGTTTGAAATAATTATGTGATAAATACATCCTTCTGGATCACAGATGATATTTTCTAAAAACCATGCCGCATTTCAATAGGGCTTTTTTTTTTCTATCTCATCTGGTTTATAGCCCCCAGAATTCCTGGCAAAACAGTGAAATATCTACCAGGAAAGATGCTTTCTTCTTCATATATTTACATGCTGAAGTTGACCTGAATTTCACAATTCTTCCAGAACATTATTACTGCAGAACTTACTTAATTTTTTTGAGAGGGAGTGTGTGGGTGCACAAGTGGGGAGGGCAAAGAGAGGACCTTCAGCAGACTCCAGACTGCTGAGAAAGTCTCCACTCCTAGCGTCAGCAGAGAAAGACTCCACTCCTAGCGCTGAGGCCCATTCACAGGACTCATCTCATGCCTGATATGACCTGAGATGAAATTAAGAGTCTGTCACTTAACTGACTGAGCCACCCACATGCCACAGAATTTATGCATTTTACAAATGATGGTCCAACATACCAAAGAGTGGAAAGAGTGTAAGAATATAAATTGGAACTTGGGGATATTGATTAAAATTCTATGCTAACTATCCATTAGACATTGGGCAAATGACACCGCCTCTCTGAACCCATGTGTCTTCCCATGCAAAATTAGAGAATCCTATGCATATATTATACCTACCATGTACTAAGTACCTTGCAAAAACATGATGGCTCCTGATTCTAAAAGCAAATGACAACAATTATTATTCCTACCTCACATATGTACTTGACAAAACTTTGGAAAGGTTACATAATTTGTCCGAGGTTACACAGCTAATAAAGTATGGAGCAGAATTCAAACTCAGACCCTTTGACACTACTCCTGCACCTGCTCATGTAAACTCTACAGTGTGTTATTATGATCTTCAAGGACATGTTCATTTCCAAATTTCTATAACTGTTTGTAATCATCTCCAAACTAAACAAATTTAATGAAGGGAGGTATTATGGCATGTTAGAAAAAGTATGGCAGTTGGGAGTTCAGCGTCAGAGAAACAGGTCCAAATCCTAACATATAACATAACTAATTGAGTTATAAGAGAATATTCCTTAACTCCTAAGACCAAGCTTCCTAACTCATGTAGAAAACACAAATTCTCCTACTTTCAAGGTTAAGTTTAAAGATCCAGAATAACTTAGGAGGGATGCTCAGAAGATGGCAGATTAGGAGGATGCTGGGCTCACCTCGCCCTGCTCATCACATAGATTCCACCCACATTGGCCTAAATAACCCAGAAAACCACCAGAAGACTAGCAGAACTGATTCTCTGGAGACAAGCATAGACAAAAGGCCCATGGAAGAGGATAGGAAGGGCAGAGGTGGTGTGTGCTACACGGACTGGCAGGAGAGAGCCAGAGCAATGGCGGGGCAGCCCGCTGGGCATGGCAGAGCCCCCGGAATCTGGCTTGCAAAAGTGGAGGGGCCGCACTCCATGAGTTCTGCCATGGGGATTTAACATCTGGAATGCTAAAAGTCAACAGCTCTGCTCTCAGAGAGCGGGAAGGGCAAGAGGATGCCAGGAGGAAGAGTAGTTGAGTCCTGGAAGGACAGAGCTCCAAGGAGGAACAAAGGTGCTGGCAAGCACCATCTCCCTCTCCCATCCCCCAGCTAAAATTCCAAAGGGAACCAGTTCCTGTCACCAAACTTACTTGCACCACGCAAACACCGAACACTGTGCTTCTGTGGATCCATCCCTCCAACAGGTCTGCCTCCCTCCTGGTGCTGCAGGGCCCCTCCTGCAGGGGACCACTGATGGCAAAGTGATCTAAGTCTGCCCTTCTCGCCCCTGTGCACATTGCGAATCCACCCCTGCACCCTCACTAATACACCAGATCCCATCAAAGAAGCACCACAAGCTTGGCAGTGTGCAAACAGCCCACACAGGGGCCATACCACTCCACTCTGCCCCTGGGAGAGGAGAAGATAAGGTACACACCAGTCTCACTGTGGACCCAATGTTGGCCTGGGGGCAGACATCAGGTCTGACTGCGGCCCTGACCACCAACACAAGTTTCTCCCAACAGCACAGGGGAAGTACCCTGCAGTTTGGAGATACCACTGGGACTACCCAAAATGACAAAACAGAATAATTCTCCTCAAAAGAAACTCCAGGAAGTAGTGACAGCCAACAAGTTGATCAAAAACGATTTAAGCAATATAACAGAACAAGAATTTAGAATAATAGTCATAAAACTAATCCTTGGGCTTGAAAAAAGCATAGAGGAGGGCAGAGAATCTATTGTTACAGAGATCAAGGAACTAAGAAATAGTCATGAGGACCTAAAAAACATGAGGTACAAAATAAGAAGGAGGCGGACACAGCACGGATAGAAAAGGCAGAGGAGAGAATAGGTGAATTAAAAGATAAAATTATGGAAAAAAGAGGAAGCTGAGAAAAAGAGAGATAAAAAAATCCAGGAGTATGAGGGAAGAATTAGAGAACTAAGTGATGCAATCAAACAGAACAATATCCATATAACAGGATTTCCAGAAGAGGAAGAGAGAGAGAAAGGGGCTGAAGGTGTACTTGAACAAGTCATAGCTGAGAAATTCCCTGATTTGGGGAAGGAAAAACGCATTGAAATCCAAGAGGCACAGAGAACTCCCTTCAAACGTAACTGGAATCGATCTTCTACACAACATATCATAGTGAAACTGGCAAAATACAAGGATAAAGAGAAAATTCTGAAAGCAGCTAGGGATAAATAGGCTCTAACCTACAAAGGGAGACCAACAAGACTAGTGGCAGACCTATCTAATGAAAACAGGCAGGCCAGAAAGGAATGGCAGGAAATCTTCAATGTGATGAACAGAAAAAATATGCAGCTGAGAATCCTTTATCCAGCAAGTCTCTCATTCAGAATGAAGAAGAGATAAACATTTTCACAAACAAAAACTGAGGGAATCCATCACCACTAAATCAGCCCTACAAGAAATCCTAAGGGAACTCTGTGAGTGAAATGTTAGAAGGACCACAAAGTACTAGAGACATCACTACAAGCATGAAACCTACAGACATCACAATGACTCTAAACCCATATCTTTCAATAATAACACTGGATGTAAATGGACTAACCAAAAGACATAGGGTATCAGAATGGATAAAAAAAACAAGACCCTTTTCTTTGCTGCCTATAAGAGACTCATTTTAGACCTGAGGATACCTTCAGATTGAGAGTGAGGGGATGGAGAACTATCCATCATGCTACTGGAAGTCAAAAGAAAGCTGGAATAGCCATACATATATCAGACAAACTAGACTTTAAATTAACGGCTGTAAAAGGGGGGCACCTGAGTGGCTCAGTTAGTTGAGTGTCCGACTTTGGCACAGGTCATGATCTCACAGCTCGAGAGTTCGAGCCCTGTGTCAGTCTCTGTGCTGACAGCTTGGAGCATGGAGCCTGATTCGGATTCTGTGTCTCACTCTCTCTCTGCCCCTAACCCACTAGCATTCTGTCTCTGTCTCTCTCAAAAATAAATAAACATTAAGAAAAAAAAAATTAAAAAGCTGTAAAAAGACATGAAGAAGGGCAATATATAGTAGTTACAGAGTCTATCCATCAGGAAGAACTAACAATTTTAAATGTCTATGCAACGAAAATATGACCCCCCCAAATATATAAAACAATTAATCACAAACATAAGCAACCTTATTGGTAAGAATGTGGTAACTGCAGGGGACTTTAATTACCTACTTACACCAATGGATAAAGAAACAAAGGCCCTGAATGATATGTTGGATCAGATGGACTTGACAGATATAGTTAGAACTCTGCATCCCAAAGCAACAGAATATACTTTCTTCTTGAGTGCACATGGAATATTCTCCAAGATAGATCACATACTGGGTCACATACAGCCCTTCATAAGTATACAAGAATTGAGATCATACCATGCACACTTTCAGACCACAATGCTTTGTATGAAACTTGAAACTGACCACAGGAAAAAGTCTGGAAAACCTCCAAAAGCATGAAGGTTAAAGAACACCCTAATAAAGGATGAATGGGTCAACAAGGCAATTAGAGAAGAAATCAAAAAATATATGGAAACAAATGAAAATGAAAATAAAACACTCCAAACGCTTTGGGATGCAGCGAAGGCAGTCCTGAGAGGAAAATGCATTGTAATCCAGGCCTATCTCAAGAAACAGGAAAAATCCAAATACAAAATCTAACAGCACACCTCAAGGAAATAGAAGCAGAACAGCAAAGACACCCCAAACCCAGCAAAAAAAGAGAAATAATAAAAGTCAGAGCAGAAATAAACAATATAGAATCTGCAAAAATTGTAGGGCAGATCAATGAAACCAAGAGCTGGGTTTTTGAAAAAATAAACAAAATTGATAAACCTCTAGCCAGGCTTCTCAAAAAGAAAACGGAGATGAACCAATAAGATAAAATCATCAAGGAAAATGGAGTTATTACAACCATTGCCTCAGAAATACAAGCAATTATCAGGGAATACTATGAAAAATTATATGCCAACACACTGGACAACCTGGAAGAAATGGACAAATTCCTAAACACCCACACACTTCCAGAACTCAAACAGGAATAAATAGAAAATTTGAAAAGACCCATAACCAGTGAAGAAATTGAATCAGTTATCAAAAATTTCCCAACAAATAAAACTCTAAGACCAGATGGCTTCCCTGGGGAATTCTACCAGACATTTAAAGCAGAGATAATACCTATCCTTCTCAAGCTGTTCCAAAAAATAGAAAGGGAAGGAAAACTTCCAGACTCATTCTATGAAGCCAGCATTACTTTGATTCCCAAACCAGACAGAGACCCAGCAAAAAAAAAAGAGAACTACAGGCCAATATTCCTGATGAATAAGAATGCAAAAAATCTCAAAAGATACTAGAAAATAGAATTCAATAGCGTATGAAAAGAATTATTCACCATAATCAAGTGGGATTCATTCCTGGACTGCAGGGCTGGTTCAATATTCGCAATCAACGTGATGCATCACATTAATAAAAGAAAAAATAAAGAACCATATGATCCTGTCAATTGATGCAGAAAAATCATTTGACAAAATTCAGCATCTTTAATTAATAAAAACCATCGAGAAAGTTGGGACAGAAGGAACGTATTTAAACATCATAAAGGCCATTTATGAAAAGCCCACAGCTAACATCATCCTCAATGGGGAAAAACTGAGAGCTTTCCCCATGAGATCAGGAACAAGACAGGGATGTCCACTCTCATCACTGTTGTTTAACATAGTGTTAGAAGTTCTAGCAACAGCAATCAGATAACAAAAGGAAATCAAAGGCATCAAAATTGGCCAAGAGGAAGTCAAGCTTTCACTTTTTGCAGATGATATGATATTATACATGGAAAACCTGACAGACTCCACCAAAGGTCTGCTAGAACTGATACATGAATTCAGCAAAGTAGCAGTATACAAAATTAATGTACAGAAATCAGCTGAATTCTTATACACCAATAATGAAGCAACAGAAAGACAAAGAAAGAAACTGATCCCATTCACAAATGCACCAAGAATCATAAAATACCTAGGAACAAACCTAACCAAAGAAGTAAAAGATCTGTATGCTGACGACTATAGAAACCTTATCAAAGAAATTGAAGAAGATACAAAGAACTGGAAAAACATTCTGTGCTCATGAATTGGAAAAATAAATACTGTTAAAATTTCAATAGTACCCAAAGCAATCTACACATTCAATGCAGTCCCAGTCAAAATTGCACCAGCATTCTCCTCAAAGCTACAACAAGAAATCCTAAAATTTGTATGGAACCACAAAAGGCCCCAAATAACAAAAGTAATTTTGAAGAAGAAGACCAAAGCAGGAGGCATCACAATCCCAGACGTTAGCCTCTACTACAAAGCTGTAATCATCAAGACAGCATGGTATTGGCACAAAAACAGACACATAGACCAATGGAATAGAATAGAAATCCCAGAAATAGACCCACAAAAGTATGGCCAACTAATCTTTGACAAAGCAGGAAAGAATATCCAATGGAAAAAGACAGTCTCTTTAACACATGGTGCTGGGGGAACTGGACAGCAACATGCAGAAGAATGAAACTAGACCACTTTCTTACACCATTCACAAAAATAAACTCAAAATGGATGAAGGATCTGAATGTGAGACAGAAAACCTTCAAAACCCTAGAAAGAAAGCAGGAAAAAACCTCTCTGACCTCAGCCGCAGCAATTTCTTACATGACACACCTCCAAAGGCAAGGGAATTCAAAGCAAAAATAAACTATTGGGACCTCATGAAGACAAAAAGCTTCTGCACTGCAAAGGAAACAATAAAACTAAAAGGCAATCGATGGAATGGGAAAAGATATTTGCAAATGACATATCGGACAAAGGGCTAGTATCCAAACTCTATAAAGAACTCACCAAACTCCACACGCCAAAAACAAATAATCCTGTGAAGAAATAGGCAGAAGACATGTAGACACTTCTCTAAAGAAGACAACCAGATGGCCAACAGGCACATAAAAAGATGCTCATTGTCACTCCTCATCAGGGAAATACAAATCAAAACCACACTCAGTTATCACCTCACGCCAGACAGAGTGGCTAAAATGAGCAAATCAGGAGACTATATATACTGGAGAGGATGTGGAGAAACGGGGACCCTCTTGTACGGTTAGTTGGAATGCAAACTGGTGCAGCCACTCTGGAAAAAAGTATGGAGGTTCTTCAAAAAATTAAAAATAGATCTACCCTATGACCCAGTAATAGCACTGCCAGGAATTTACCAAGGGATACAGGAGTGCTGATACATAGGGGCACTTGTACCCCAATGTTTATAGCAGAACTTTCAACAATAGCCAAATTATGGAAAGAGCCTCAATGTCCATCAACTGATGAATGGATAAAGAAGTTGTGGTTTATATATACAATGGAATACTACTTGGCAATGAGAAAGAATGAAATATGGCCTTTTGTAGCAATGTGGATGGAACTGTAGAATGTTATGCTAAGTGAAATAAGTCATACAGAGAAAGACAGACACCATATATTTTTTTTCTCTTATATGGATCCTGAGAAACTTGACAGAAGACCATGGGGAGGGGCAGGGAAAAAAAGTTAGAGAGGGAGGGAGCCAAACCATAAGAGACTCTTAAAAACTGAGAAGAAACTGAGGGTTGATGGGGGGTGAGGGGGAGAAGGGAAAGTGGGTGATGGGCATTGAGGAGGGCACCTTTTGGGATCAATACTAGGTGTTGCATGGAAACCAGTTTGAAAATAAATTTCATATTAAAAGGATCCAGAATAATTTACAATGAAATGTCTGGTACATATTAGGAGTTTAAGTAAATGCTACTATTATAATACAATAAATATTTTCACAATCAGATCACATTTAAATTGGTTTAAAATAATAAGTACTGAAACTACAAATTTTGTCAAAATAATCATTAACATGGGGGGCTATATATAATGGCATATATATATGTATATATGTATATATACATATATATATTAAAAGAAATAAAAATAATAAAATATTTGGCAAATTTCAGAATTGAAGACCACTACTTTGCTATCTGAAATTGAGAATTTCGATCATTTTAATTCTCTACTTACTACTTTAAATGTATGAGTCAGTATTCTACCTTGAAACTTTTTAAAAGGTAATTATGAGATAAATTTTTATTTTAACTGTATAATCCTTGAAGCAGTCTCAATGTGAAATACTATATAGGACTTGCGAAAACAATATGTTGAGGTAAAGAAATTAGTCCTGAAACTATTTTTTAAATAACTGATTAAGTCATAACTGAAGTAGATGGATTTTATGGAGGTATAAGAAGAAAAGTTTATAGCACAACTAGACAGCAATAAAACATACATTTGGTTAGAAAAAAAATCCCTCATGTAATATAAAAGGAAAAAATTCAATGGTATGAAATTTGGGGGAATTACTTAGTAGGCAAAGAGCAAACTAAACTAGAACAACATCCATCTAAGAGGAAGATGAACAGTTAGGGCTGTTTTTGTTTGTTTTTATCCATGGTTGAAGAGACTAACTTACATTAACGTGAACAAAAGTAATCATTATTTCACTAGTTGTATTGAAACTCCTCTTGTTTTAAATCCACTCACCCATAACTGTATTTATTTTGTGATATTTGCTTTCTTTTAAAATAGAAAAATTTGGTCTAGTGCCATCAAGAGACCTAGATGGGGGTGTGGGGACAGCAATGAAGGCAGGGTGTATTGCAGTAACACCATGTTCATGCATTCTCTGTCCCATGCTGGGCATTTCAGTACTGGGCTTCTGTCAGGCAAGAAGAGAGAGTGAAACATCTATCTCAGACGGACTGTCTGAGACTCCCTGTAGGGAGACAATGGGTATGAAAACTCCTCTCTGCCAAGAAGCAGGAATGTGCACTGCCTTTTTGCACAAGAAGAAACTATGCCTGGTTTTTATGGAAATAGTGGACACTTACAGATGCCTCAGGCAGTGAGACACATTCAGAACACGGTTTTTTAAATTTCTAGGTTGACTTATTTATTTTGAGACAGACTGAGACAGCATGAGCGAGGAAAGGGGCAAACAGAGCGAGAAATCTAAGCAGGCCCCACACTGCCAGCGCACAGCCTGATGGGGCTGCAATTCATGAAACCCTGAGATCATGACCTGAGCCGAAACCAAGAGTTAGGTGGATGTTTAACCAACCAAGCCACTCAGGTGCCCCAGAACAGTTTTTAAAATGATATTTTGGGGGCACCTGGGTGGCTCAGTCAGTTAAGTGTCCAACTTCGGCTCAGGTCATGATCTTGTGGTTCACGAGTTCGAGCCCACGTTGGGCTCTGTGCTGACAGCTTGGAGCCTGAAAACTGCTTCAGATTCTGTGTCTCCCTCTCTCTCTGACCCTCCCCCCATTCATGCTCTGTCTCTCTCTGTCTCAAAAATAAATAAACATTAAAAAAAATTAAAAAAAATTAAATGACCTTTTGGGGATACCTCAATGGCTTAGTTGGTTAGGTCTCTGACTTTGGCTCACGTTATAATCTCGCAGTTTGCCAGTTCAAGCCCCTCCAGATCTCCCCCTCTGTCAGCACCATCCCCCTTGTTCTCTTTCTCTGTCATATATAAAATCAACATTTTAAATATTATTAAAAAATTAAAATTAGGGTTTGTGTGTCAAATGTAATGTTTACTATTTTTGTAACTTTATTCATTTTGAAAGAGGGATCGGGGGATGGATAGAGAGAAGGGAGAGAGAGAGAGAGAGAGAGAGAGAGAGAGAATCCCAAGCAGACTCCACACTGTCAGTGTAGAGTCCAACGCAGGGGCAGAACCCAGGAACCTTGAGATCATGACCTGAGCTGAAATCAAGAGTCCAATGCTTAATCAATCCATCCAATGCTGAGTACTCCCTCTCCTGGCACCCCATGTAACATTTACCTTTTTAAACATTAAATTATTTTGCCAAAAAAGGGAAGATATGAATGCATTTCATGTTGTACATACTTTATAAGTACAGTCATATGTGAGTAAAATAATTCACATGGCCCTCCCTAAAGATGGTCACTATAAAGTTTTCTCATCTTTCTTAAAAAATTAATATATTCATATAAATAGGATTAGTCTGCCTGCAGAAAAGTATTTTCAACTCACTTTGTTTACTTATCAGTTTATCTTAGAGTTTGTTCATTTAAGGATATATTTCTACTTCATGCATTTTAACCATTACTTACTATCATTCATAGCAAAAATACATCATACCTCTTTTGGTGAACATCTATGTTATTTCCAATTTTATTGTTATTACAGGTAATGTACATTTTTATGCATGTGTACACATTACTTGGATAAATAACTGATCATGGGATTGTTGGGCTTAATATTACAAGTAATTTGATTTTCATAGATATTACCAAATAATACTTCAAAGCCACTGTAACAATTTACATTTTACCCAATAGTGTAGAAAATATTCTATTTTCTTATTATGTCATTAATATTACCTATTATCAGTCTTTTAATTTTTATTCTTATACAAGTGGAAAAGTCATATATTATTGTGCTAATTTAGATTTTCATGATTAGTATAATGTTGAGCATCTCTCTATGTGCCTAATTAGGAAATTTGTATTCTTTTATGAATTACCTTGACTAATTTTTTTTCTGACGTTGTTTTTATTCAGTAAAATAATCACTTTTCTGATATATATGCTCTAAAGACTTTTGCTTAGTTTATTTTCTGTATTCACTTGCTTATCATGTCCCTTGTCATAAAAAATAAAATATTTTTACACAGCTTCTATTTATATATAATTTAATATATATAAGCTTATACATAAGCTTATATATATTGATTTATATAGCTTACACATATACATAAACTTGATTTATAAGCTTATACATATTGATTTAATAAATTTAAATATTATATATATATTTATAAATATATTACATTTATTTAATAGTTTCTGGGTTTTATGTCTTAAAAAATGTTCCATACCCCAAAACCATAAAATATTTTTTTTCCTAAATTTTAAATTTTTTGTGCTCTTTAAGCTTTATTTTCGTATGCTTTGGAGGTAGAACTCTTTTTTTTCCCCCCCATAAATGAGTAGACACAACCCAACCCCTTCTTTCTGTGTGCTTTTTAGGGGTATAATTAATGCCAGGGGCGATGGATTGACCTGGAACCACTGTTTTTAATTCACGTAATTACTAAACTGCTTTAAACATTGCCTTAAGGCTTTTTTCATCTCTTTTGGTTTTTAAGACCATAGCGTTCTCCTTTTCAACTCTTATATTTGAAGTTTATACCTGTGATGTTTTAGGCTATGGTTCCTTGCTCTCTGGTCAATATAGTCCAATCTGCATTCTAGCTAGAAATTTCTCATTATTTCTAATCACTCATGAATACCTTTCAATTTTTCATTGCTGTTATCAATTTCTTTTGTTAATATTTTCCATTGCTTTTTATGAATATAGAGGGCAAAGTCTGGCTTAATTTTCTGCTTGCTCCTTTGACTCATTTGTAATATGACAGATGCATTCAACTAGAATGCAAATTCTTTAAGAATGGCAATCATAATTCTAGATGAATACCTTGCCTACTATCTAGCAGATCTTTGGTAATTAAATAATGTTTAATGTAGATAAATGAATGGAAATCTGGCCAATAATAAGAATCAGATTTTCAGATAGCCTTTAATCATATCATCCTGTACCATCTTTTTAATAAAAGATTTTTAAGTTTAATTATTTACTTTGAGAGAAAGAGAGCACATACGCGCACACACACAAGTGGGGGGGGCGGGGAGGCAGAGAGAGAATCCCAAGCAGAGCCTGATGCGGGGATTGATCCTACAACCGTGAGATCATGACCTTAGTCAAAATCAAGAGTTGGTTACTTAGCTGAAAGAGCCACCCAGGCACCCCAACATATTTTTTTCCTGATAACATAATGTTTTAAGCTATTTTTTCCTTTTTGCAACGTGTAAACTCCCATCAATACTTTTAGTATATATATTTTTTATGGTTAAAAAGAAATACAAAATGAGCTTACTGAAAGTTAAAACACAAATCTTTTTGCATCAAGTGAATTTTTGTGTGTGTGTAAACTGTGAATGTTTAAAAATATCACAAGGCATTCACATGTATTCATAAGTAGTAGTCAGTATTTTTAAGAATTACTTCTAATGCTAAGGTAAAGAGAGACAAAGCAGTTTTTAAAAATATTTCAGTCTTGCTCTTAAAATTCCCATTTGCATTTATGAATTATACACATGTAGAATTGGCCTTTGTTGAGGATGAAGAAAGCTACAAAAGAATATTGAAACACAACAATAAGTGAAAGTCCAATAATCTACAAGATCATAACTTTCCTCGGGTTCAAATAAAAGCTGAGATCCCAAGGCAACAAGATGAAAAATCCAGAGTGATAGGCCTCTTTCAGGAAAAAATGAGACCAATGAAGTGTCATACCATTGGCAAAGCATAGGAGGAAAAGCAAAGTGCCATAAAAATAGAATTTTAAGAAAGCCAAAATGGTAAAGAATTGTTAAAACTGAGTTTGGTTTAAAGGGAAAATTTAGAATCCCTGGGAAACTGGCACAAGAAATTTCTTTCACTGAATTCATGAAAAATATTGAAGGCATAGCAGGAAACCTGAGAGAAATCCTTATGTGTCTCACATATATGAAACCCACTCTATCCCCTAGATTTTTCTCTCATACAAAAGAAATTCCTTAAACCACTGGGGATGGGGAGAGAGACTTTCCCACTCCTAGAAGCAGGACAAAAGTTCTACTGACTGTGAAGGGTATATAGAAACAAAAACCACCTGCCACTAGAAAGGGGGAAGGAAAGCTTTCCTTCCTCAAACGTAAAGTGAGTTATCAAGATTAGGTGCCCTTGGGGCGCCTGGGTGGCTCAGTCGGTTAAGTGGCCGACTTCGGCTCAGGTCATGATCTCACGGTCTGTGAGTTCGAGCCCTGCGATGGGCTCTGTGCTGACAGCTCAGAGCCTGAAGCCTGTTTTAGATTCTGTGTCTCCCTCTCTCTGACCCTCCCCCGTTCATGCTCTGTCTCAAAAATAAATAAACATTAAAAAAAATTTAAAAAAAAAGATTAGCTGCCCTTGAGGGAGGGGTAGAAGCCAAAGCCACAGGGAACCTGAAGGAGGAGTCATACCACCCTTGGTCCTACCATAACTTTGCTACTCACAACAAGCAACACTAGTCTTGGAGAAAGCTAAGAATCTCTACTGCCACAGGTCCAAAGCACAGGTACACTGATGTTGATGGAACAGGAGAAACAAAGCTGTTTGCCCCTGGAAGCAAAGCTGTTTCCTCCTAGATACAAAAACAAAACAAAACAACAACCAAATAAACAAACAAAACCCAGACAAACAAACAACACAGGTGTTTGCCACTCTGGGGCTGTAGCAGAACATCATCTCCAGGCCAAGTGTTCCCACAGCACATGGTGGACACTGGCTGCTAAGGGAGAAGAGGCACAGGAAGACTCACCTCAAAACCCCAGATACCTAAGACCAAAACTGAACCAAGAAAATGGAGAACCCCTCTTCCACGCCCCAGGAGTTTCTCACTTAGTAACATATCACAATAATCTCACTGAGGGAAAGGTGAGAGTGCAGACAAAGGCATTAAGGCAGCTGAGAATGGAGTATTAAAAGCTGAGGAATGAGCAGGCATACTCAAATCTCCATATAAAGCACAAGGTAGTATCAACCCATCACTGGAGAGATATGAAAGTTTACCAAAGGTAACTAACTATAATAAGAACAAAATCCATACACCTAACTCACTGAGATAAAATGACCAACAGAAGAGGTACAGGTATCAATAGAATCCGACGCGAAGATAACCTTGATGTGTAAACCTTCAAAATAAAACTATGAGTTATCAATATCTACCTCAATAGTTCAAATGAAAAGACTGATAATACTGTGCATTGGTGAAAAGGCAGAAAAACTGGAACTCTCACACTTGATGTTGGGAAAGCAAAATTACCCAGCCACATTGAAAAATAGTTTGGAAAGACTGAACAGTTTACAGTTTAGTAGTTTCTTATAAAGTTATACAAGATCTTATCATATTACCAGGCAATCCACTTGTATAAACAAAAACACATGTCCACACAGTGTACTATACACAAGTGTTTATAATAGCTTTCTTCATAACTGACTAAACTTGAAACGACCCAAATGAACCTCAACTGGTAAACGCATAAAAATTTTGGGGTACATCCATACAGCATAATATAACCTAACAAAAAATTTAATAGATATATTCAACAACATGGAGAAATCTCAAAATAATTATCTAAGAGATGAAAGCCAAACTCAATAGCTATTCACTATATGATCATTTTTTTCTTACATTTAAGAAAAGATAAAACTACAGAAAAAAAAAACAAACAGAGCAGAATAGAAATTAGACTATTAGTTTTTAGGAATGTGAGGGAACATTGTGGGGAGATGGAAATATTCTAATTTGATTGTGGTGATGATTATTCATCTGGATACATTGAACTACTCCCTTAAAAAAAGTTGAATTTTGGGGCGTCTGGGTGTCTCAATCAGTTAAGCATCTTGCCTTCGACCTAGGTCATGATCTCATGGCTCATGAGTTCAAGTCCTGTGTCAGAATCTATGCTGATGGCTCAGAGCCTGGAGCCTGTTTCAGATTCTGTGTCTCCCTCTCTCAGCCCCTTCCCCATTCACACACTGTCTCTCTCTCTCTCTCTCTCTCTCTCTCTCTCGCAAATATAACTAAACATTAAAAAAATGTTTAAAAAGGTTAATTTTACTGTATGCAAATTATGATGCAATAAAGATTATTTTTAAAAATAAAGTTATAAAAATGGCTAGAGTTTATCAGAAGAAAAATACAGAGGTTCAGAATAAAATTTGTAGCCATTTTTAGATAGACCAAAAGAAAATCATTTAATTCAACCATTTTTGTTAGGAAAAAAAGAAAGAGAAAACGATCCATTACCTAAAGATTTTTGTCTATATGATACCAAATAACTAATGTGAGTCACATTTAATCTAATATCTTTGACTCTAAATATATTTCAATATATCTGGTAATGCTCATCATCAAACTAATCAGTGGTAAAGAGGGTATAGAATATATATACTCATGGCTAGGTACTCTAGTTTTGTTCACTTCACAAATCATGACTGTGGTATCCAAAAGTGACATAATTTTCTCTTTGGCATAACGTAAAATAGTATATGCAATGGAAATTATTTATTAGCAACAGTTCTATGACTTGCGATACACAGCAAATAAGAAATGTTTTCATTTATCTGGAGAGCCAGTGCTGTCTATGACTGGAAATAATTTTAATGTCTATGTATTTTGTGATTCTGGAGAATTTGGACAGAAAATTAACTCAGATGATATTGTTCAATGGCCAGAAATATAACATTTTAGAAATCATGCCACACCTAGTACTCCTTACACTTAAAAATATAAATGATAAGCAAAAGTGCCATTTGAGATGTTACAATTGGAGAAAAATGATGAGAGGTGAAGAGGTGCTCTTGTACCTCTTGTCTAGGGAAAGTGTTGTCTTGGAACCTCTCAAGAGCTTTTATTCTTATTTTTAAACACTTTTTTAATTTGAAAAGACATAATTCTAAGCCTTGCAAAATGCTTAAAGTGTTTCAAATAAAAAGAACAAAAGTGATATTAAAATAAAATAATGAAAAAAAGAACTAGGAGCATAAAGGTGAGTGAAAATATTATTTGTTATCACCTGTATGTTTAAATGAAGTTTCAAAACAGTCTTACTATTGTTTTTTATTCCCCAGGTGTCATTTGGACAACTGCCTAATGACTATTAGAACATCGGCAATTTGGTTGCAAAATTAGGAGCAATAGTAACTCACTGTGACATTTGCAATGGGATGTTAAAATTAAAGGTTGGAATATGAGCCAAAATGATGAAAAAAATCAAAGCAAGTGTGAGAAAAAAAAAAAACAACAGTTCTCATATTTTACAAAGAACTATATCAGAACTGTTTCCACAGCTCTTGGGGACCTCAACAGGATGAATGGTGTAAAGGGAAGACAATGTAAAGGGAAGAGAACTTTGGAGAGGCTGCTTTTCTGTAATTCTCTAGTCCTTGCCCTTCAATCTCCCAAGGCTATAGGAAAGAGAGATTGAAGGAATGCCCTTCACCTCAACTCTAGTGATGGAGCTTCCATGTGACTTTTTTAATGTTTGTTTATTTATTTATTTATTCATTCATTCATATATTTATTTATTGAGAGAGAGAAAAAGAGAATGAGAATGAGAAGAACGGGGGTTGAGGGGGCAGGCAGAGACAGAGAGGGAGAGGGAGAATCCCAAGCAGGCTCCATACCTAGTGTGGAGCCCGATTTGGGGCTTGATCTCATGAAATAGGAGATCATGACCTGAACCAAAATCAATAGTCATACACTCAACCAACTGAGCCATGCAGGCACCCCTGAGAGATCTTTGAATTGAGTTCTCAATTGTCAGTTTTCCCAAATGCACATAACTCATGCCTGAGAAAGTTTTATATCTGAAAAAGCTAAGTGGTGGTTGATTTGCACTATATCTGTATTCCCAGAGTTTACCAGGGCAGATGTTTTTCAGATTATTGTGTAGACCACACAGGAGAGAATGTTGGCATAGGAATGTCTTCTGTCTAGTACAACGTAGCTCAGCTGGGTACAAGGACTCAAACAGTAACAAAATGGATATGAACTGGATATTCAGAATGCAAAGTCACAAGCATAAAATCTCATACACTTTGTCCAAGGGAAATTAAATTAGATCTAACAGAAAACTCCCCAAAATCTTGCACATGCACACACACAAACATACAGACACACATACCTAAACTCCTCAAGAGAGTAAATTTTAAAGACTTGTCATGCTCATAGAGAGGTCAGTTTACAAAGGGATTAATTCAAATAAGACCCTTGCTATCTCTGTATCACTGTACCCCTTTCACCAGTTCCCACCAATGTTAAGCAATGAGTCAGCACTGGTAGTTGACCAACAAGTTGGGATGGGTAGCAGGGAAAATAAATGCATGGCAGAGAAAGATAAGGAACCAAATATGTCCTCCTTTCCTTTTCCAGGCTTCTAGCCAGAAGACAACACAAGTTTTCAAGTTTTGCTGTGGAAAGTTCTGCCAATAAGAGACTTATGCTACAAAATAAATTTTCAAGACCAAATGGGAGACAAAAATAAAGTTATGCTTTAGATAGGTCAGAGCCACATTTTTGATATATTGGTTACACAGACAATGGCTATTACCATTCCCCTAAAATCCTCTCAAAATGGAGAGTGTCATGGTAACTTGTTCAGCTTGCATCATGGATATTATCTTTCCCCACAATTTGAGCTAGCATTTCCTAATCTAAGACCTTAAAGTCATGTCAGCCAAGTATGATTTGTCAAACTTGCTTTTACTCAGAAATCTGTATTAACCTAAGCAACATTACAATTATAGTCAATGTTCACAATAGTAGCCCTAGGTTAATAAAGGATTCCCAAGTGATTTCTTAAGTAACAAATAAAAATCACATAATGCTAAGAATAATTAAGAAACTGGGTAGAATGCATTTCTTTATTTTAATTTATCATGAAAACTGGAAATTTAGTTAAAATATGCAAAAAATTATACTCATCAGAATATCTATTGATATAATGGTTATATTTGTAATAATACTCTAATATATTTTGGAGATTACCAAGTATTTTCACATTCTCTGTTTTGATCTTACCAGCAATTTAGAATTTACAAGATAAGATATGTCTTTATAGAAGTTCTAGAGCTATCTCAGCTATTATGTATATGCATGTATTTGTGGTTCATTGTATGCATGCATTTGCAGCACAAGTAGCACACATTTGTCCATGCTTATGCCTAGGTATATATGCCTATGTTGTGTGGAAATAAATAAGGGGAAATATATCTTTGTGTTCACCAAAATTCATTAGCCACATGGCCAATTACATTTTTTTAATGACAACGTACTTTGGAATCCAGATTTCAAGCTACTTCTATTCATGTCAACTTTTCACAGAAGACATATATATTCGCTTAGAGGTTTTTTTTTTTCCCCAAATATCTCATATACTCCATGAGAAACATAAAAAAATATGAGAAATATATGTTTGCAAATTAACTATGAAACTGAGCCCATATTTTCGGACTCAAATCTCCACTGAATTCTGGAAACAAAAACATCTTATTGACAGACAATGAGAGTTAGTACGTGCTAACAGGCTATAACCTTGCTACTCAGTGGGGCAATATCTATTAAAATCTCAGGAATTGCAAATGCTCACAAATCTCTTCTTAGCAGTTTTAATTAGGAAATGTCTGATGACTGACAAATGTGTCCATTATTTTCTTTAATGGTTGGTCAGAGTCTATATCTCTCAGAATCTTTGAGCATTCCCTTATGAGAAAGTTCAGAGTCAATGTCAGAAAAATGAGACTGATATGCACCTGGAATCTAAGAGCAGAGAGTAAAAGGTTGTTCTTAATTTTAAAATGTTTTCCAAGGCATACTCACTCCTTAAAGTACATGGGAACTTTCTAACAAAATTCATTACTGATATCTCAATGTTAGTTGCATCACCATAAAATTAGTTCGTTAGACACACGAGAAATTCCTAGAGAGTTATACAATGCTGAGGTTCACTGACATTCAAAAACAAATGGTGACCTTTTCCCTTATATCAGGAACAAGACAAAGATATTCACTCTTGCTACTTTTATTCAACATAGTAGTGAAGTCGTAGTCACAGCACTCAGACAACAAAACAAAATAAAAGGGATCCAAATTGGTAACAAAGAAGTAAAACTCACTATTTGCAGATGGCATGATACTATACATAGAAAACTGAAGATTCCACCAAAAAACTATTAAAACTGATAAATAAATTAAGTAAGATTGCAGGATAAAAAATGAATATAGAGAAATCTATTGCATTTCTATACACTAATAATGAAGCAGCAGAAAGAGAAATTAAGAACACAATCCCATTTACAATTGCACCAAAAAAAAAATTACCTAGGAATAAACGTAATCAAAAAGGTGAAAGACCTATACTCTGAAAACCATAAAACACTGATGAAAGAAATTCAAGATGACACAAATGGAAAGATATTCCATGCTCATGGATTAGAAGAACAAATATTGTTAAAATGTTTATACTATCCAAAGAAGTCTAGAGATTCATGCACTCTCTACAAAAATATCAACCGACCTAGAACAAACAATTCTAACTGTGTATGGAATCACAAAAGAACTTAAATAGCCAAAACAACCTTGAAAAAGAAAAACAAAACAGGACATATCACAATTCCAGACTTCAAGTTATATTACAAAGCTGTACTAATCAAAACAGTATGGTAACAACAAACAAAACTAAAAGGCAACCTACTGAATGGGAGAAGATATTTGCAAATGACATATCCAAAAGGGGTTAGTAACCAAAATATGTAAAGAGTTTATATAGCTCAACACACCCAAATAAATAATCCAATTAAAAATGGACAGAAGACATGAACAAGCATTTCTCCTAAGAAGACATACAGATGGCCAATAGACACAAAAAAGATGCTCAACATTACTCATCTTGAGGAAAAAGTACATCAAAACCACAATGAGATATTACCTCATTCTTGTCAGAATGGCTAAAATCAAAAGCTCAAGAAACAGCAAGTATTGGCAAGGATGTAGAGAAAAAGGAACCCTCATGCACTGTTGGTGGGAATGCAAACTGGTGCAGCCACTGTGGAAGACAGTATGGAGGCTACTCAAAAAAAAAAAAAAAAAAAAATAGGACTACCTAATGATCCAATAATCATGCTGCTTGTATTTATCCAAAGAATAAAAAAAAAATACAATTTGAAGGGATATATGCACCCCTATGTTTATTGCAGCATTATTTATAATAGACAAATTATTAAAGCAGTCTAAGTGTCCATTGATAGATGAATGGATGAATAAGATGGGATGCATGTGCGCACACATACACACACACACACACACACACACACACACACACACACACACACAATGGGGTATTATTCACACATAAAAAAGAATGAAATCTTAGCATTTGCAATGACATGGATAGAGCAAGAGAGTATAATGGTACGTGAAATAAACAAGTCAGAGAAAAATAAATACCCTATGATTTCACTCATATGTGGAATTTAGGAAATAAAGCAAAAAAAACAAAAAACAAAAAACAAAAAAAGAACAAAGGAAAAAGTCGAGACAAACCAAGAAACAGACTCTTAACTATAGAAAACAACAGAGGGTTACCAGATGGGAGGTAGATAGGAGGATGGGTGAAATAGGTGAAGATTAAGAGTACACCTATCTTGATGAGCACTGGGAATTATATGAGAATGTTAAATCACTCTAATTGTATACCTGAAAGTAATATAATACTATGTTATGTACACGGACTAAAAATAAAATACACACACACACACACACACACACACACACACACACACACACATACACAATGGACCTTTAGGACATACCAGAAATTCATACAGCATTATACAATGGTGAAGTTCATTGACATCCAAGAACAAATGGTGATCTCTAGAAAATGATAATCTTACACTAAGATTGGTGTCCTTTGGGAACAGATTATATCCTGTAATCTGTTGTAAGTAGGTGCCCTAGGACCAGTTAGAAGAGAGGCCTGGAAATGTTTCTGGAGTTCTGAAGTGGGTGTTAAGTTGGTCGTCATTTGTGTGTAAGTGTGGGGAGTGGGGAGTGGGGCGTGGGGGGGGTAGTGGGGGGGATGGGGGTGTGGGTGGTGCTGGCAGTGGTGGTTCTGGTAGTGAGTATTTTACGATTTACAATGATGAAAAATAATTCATGCCCCGGGTATAATACCATATATTTCAAACTGACAAACTGGAAAAACTGATTCTAAAATCCATGGAGGAAGAATGGAGATGCCAGGGATAGAATTGAGCTGAAGATCCTTCAGATGCTGGACAAGCAAACACACAAATAAGGTACTATGCTTTGGTAGTCAACAGATTATCTTCAAACATGTTATTTAGAGAATATGTTCAGCACAGACAGACTCATCTTTCCTCCTGGCTACACTTCTCTTCATATTATCAGAAAAGACATCCTATGTTGCAATCCTGTCCAAAGTTATTCTTTATTCTCCAATTTAAAGGCTTTTGCAAATACCTTCAGTTAAAGGAAGAGTCTGAGGTGTGGAAACATGTACCTACTCCAGATCTCAATCAAATAGAACCCACCATGATATATGTATGTATGTATATATGTATATATATATGTATATATATGGGGGGAGAGAGAGAGAGACTCCCCCAATATATAAAGTGGTTAAGAGCACACTCTTTCTTTTAGTTCCTTTGGCTATTGTAACAAATTACCACAAACCTGGTGACCTCAAATCTCCAGTTAAATTATGGGAGCTTTTGAAATTACAGTTTTTCTGTTATAGCTTCAGGCATTAATAACTTTCAAATTCAGGAAAAATGCTTTGAGTGGTTTTTTTTTTTAGTACTTTAAAGATATGGAATGATATGAAAGATTGTTTTAACATGTCTTCTATTTGGATATACATATCCCAGTAGAATTAATTTATACAGTTTAGAAACAAGTACTGCATTAACAGAATGCATACAATAATAAATTTAATAGTAAGCTATCAGTTTTCTATTTTTTTTCCTTTCTGCTGAGAATTATAATTCATCCTGCAATGAAAAATGGATCTTGGACAAGACACCCAAGAAGATAAAAGTGAATTTGATCTTATAAAGAATATCCATCTTGTTCTCTTAGATGGTATAACAATTATACCTAGCAAGAATAGGTAATTAAATTCACTAACCACTTAGTCTAAATTTGCCTCCTGTTGATATCTCTTTTTACTTTTGACCACAGTGTCCTACTTTATTTTCTTTATGGCACTTATTATTATCTTGTTCATTTATGTGTGTGTTTATTATCTGCTTCCTACTATTTAGATACAAACTAAATATAAAGCTTTGTCCTGTTTACTGCAATAGTCCCATCATTTACAATGGCACCTGGCCCAGCAAAGACATTTGCTGGATGTTTATTGACTGGATGAATAAATAAATAATTAATTAAAATAAATAGTATGAATTTTACAAAATTATGGCAAGAATTCTGGAGAATAAAAAAACTTACAGATTGGTACAGATTTGTCTTTATGGAAGTCTATTTTTAATTACATCATTAATATATCTTTATTTCACAGATGTTTTCAGTACGTATTGAGGTAGATATAAGTATCTCAAAGGGACAATTTTCCTTCATCTTTTTTAAAAATATTTTTAAACGTTTATTTATTTTTGAGAGACAGATCATGAGCAGGGGAGGGGCAGAGAGAGGGGGAGACACAAAATCCAAAACAGGATCCAGGCTCTGAGCTGATAGCACAGAGCCCAATGTGGAGCTCGAACCGACGAACTGTGAGATCATGACCTGAGCTGAAGTCAAAGGCTAAACCAACTGAACCAGCCAGGTGCCCGTCCTTTATCTTTTATTTATAGCTACAGTTTCAGCCCACAAGATTCTACAGACTATAGGATACACCACATTTAGGAAGTTTTCCATCAACCTCTGAGAGAAAAAAAAAAATCAAAGAATAAATAGAGATGGGAATTTTCTGAAATGCTGTTTTTCTTTCTTTATAGAAAGGATCTGAGCTTACATGAAAGATATTCAAGATATTGATGTTTTATTTACAAACAGCAAAATCTTTATAGCCTTGTACTTCAAACTATACAAATATATCTGAGATTCAGAATTTCTACCAAGTTTACAAAATAATTTGTCAAACCAAGCATTACCTCTAGTCTTCAGGTTGGATGGTGGATAGATAGTCTAGCTAAATTAGTTAATACATATAGAATTTATTTTGTTTCGATTCTAAGAATGATGAATTGTCATTTGCCAAATGTAAGTTCTGTTTTGACATCTTAATCTTATAATGTCTATTATCGTTCTCTTTAATGGTGAGGAGAAAGATTAAGAAAAAAGTATGAAACAGTCTTTGCACAGCAATATCAAAATGTTAAGTATATTTCAGGTGTGAAATCTACAAAATGTTCTCATAACCTTCATACTGCCAAAACAACAATGTACAGATGTGCCTGGCAGTCAAGTGGCTATTAGAGCTGATCTCTGTTGCTGTGCTGAAATGCAAAGACGCACCAATGTCACTGATAAGATAGTGTTATCAAAGTTAGAATTATTAACTGGAACATTCAGTCACAGCACAGGAACTGACTTTTTTTTTAAAGGAAACCAAGACCCTTCTATGTTACATTTTATTTCTTGAAAATTTCTCGTTCAAAATCAGAGCAATCCAAATGAATCTCCTGACACAGAATGTGAAAGTCTATTGTCCTTCTAAAATTGTCAGTTCTCCATCATGTGAAATCACACTACAAAGAAATGTAGGCAGAGAGCCTCTGCCATGTCCAATTTAAGATAAAAATCTTAACTCTAATTAGCAACTCTAAAAATGCTATGGTGGCTTCATAGTGCCTTAATCAGTAAACTACAAAAAAAAAAAAAAAACAAAAAAAAACAAAAACAGGGAGATTTTTCATTTTAACACTTCATTTGTCACTCGTGGAAAGTGTACATTTTATCATTCAAGGTTTGATTTAAAGTGAACCTGAGTTAAATGAATAATCTCCTTATGCTTCCCTGTTCCCACTAAAAGACAGGAAAGACCACCACTCATTACCACTCATGCTGTAAATAATTTTAATGTGTCTCTGCTCTTATTTTCTCTCCTTCCTCTCTGATTCATTCTGCACTCCACCCTCCAGTTTAATTCTCCTAAAACATATGTTTTCATTCACATGATTCTTTGGCTCAAAAGCATTGCCTTCCTCTTAGCCCCTCAGGATTTCATCCAAGCCCCTTCACCTCATATCCCAGGTCTTTTGTTTAATCACCTTCCACTGTCCACCTCTCCTCGGACCCTCTTCCCTGTGACTAAAATCTTAAGTGATCCACTGAAGTTCACCTCATCCTCTTTCTGGAGTACATATTTTTTTTTTCTTGGTTCAATGGAGTTCTTTGTTCCAAAATATCTTTCCCTCCCTTATAATATTCTTCCTTTAAGATCCAGCCCAAACATCACCTCCTGCACAGAAAGTTCTCTAAGAATAATCACATAAAGATATCTCCTCCTCCCTGTGGATTCCCACCACATGGACATTCTCCATGAATCATGTATTTCTTTGGGCCAGTTTTGAACTTATTAAATGCTGCAAAGCATTTACATTTTTATGTGTTTATATTCTATCCAAAGGTAGATTATGAACTCCTTGAAGGCAGTGGTCACTTTTTAAAATTCTTTTTATCTCCCGAGATAGCTAGTAAGTACTTTGTTCTTCATATAATAAGCATATAATTAAGGTTCTCTAAATCAAGGATGTTTAAAATATTTAAGAAGTAAATAGATTGTATGTGTGAGGAAACATGATCCCTGAATCATTAGTGAACATGTTTAAAAGTGACTAGTAGTCAAAGACTTGGTTTGATCATTTTTTTAATACAGTTTATTTATCTGCAGAGAGAGCGAGAAAGAGAGAGAGAGAGAGAGAGAGAGAGAGAGAAAGTAGGAGAGGGGAGACAGAGAGAATCCCCAGCCTGATGTGGGGCTTACACTCAGGAACCATGAAAATATAACCTGAACCAAAGGTGGACAGTTAAGCAACTGAACCACACAGGCGCCCCAAGGTTTGCTTGGTTATTGAAGTTATTTTCTACTAATACCAAAGTTACACTACTTAATTACCTGACTGGTTGTTTCCAAGCCATGACATTTATAAAATAAACCATTTTAACAAAGTTTATACATAGATGTTTGCAAGTATATCGTTGCATATAAGTAGTAAAACTAGGTACAAAGTTTCTATAAGTAAAACTAGGTCCAAAGTTTATCTGAGACTACAGATATTTCAAGGGCATCGCTAGAGAACTCAATTTTAATGATTTATAAAGTAAGAAACAATATGCAAGAAATGCAATGACAGTGGGACATTGATATCTTTAATGCACTTTGAATGACATGACCAATATGCTTATAAGAATCAAATATTACACAAGTTCTAATGTCCTGTTAAATCTTATGTTCTGCCATAGAGCACTATAGACATATAACTGAAAATCTGCCTTTTCCACAAAGGTGAATAAATAATGTAATTTAATTCCTGTAATGTTTAACATGGATTGGACAATTCCAAGTTCCATTTTATAATGATGGTTTTAATACACTAGTACGTGAAAAAATGTAGAAATAATGTTACTGAAGAAAATTACATTAACAAATATTTTTAAATAAATAGCAACTTAGGTTCTGGTTAAAATAAGCTCTACGTATGTTGGATTTATCCTTTCACAGTGCTTTATCTGCGAGGAGTTTGATGTCAATATTACACATTGTCACTTACCATCTTTCAGGATGGTTTCTCGCTCAGTGCCATCTATCTTCTGCCGGCCAATCAGGAAACTGGTGGTGTCAGCAAAGTAGATATAATTGGTTTCTGCATGGAAATCTAAAGCACGAGGGTTTACCAGATTCTCTATGGGGATCATGTATTCATCAGCTATCTTGGTATTCAAGTCCATTCCTCTAACAATTCCTGGGCGTCCTTTCCCATAAAAGAGGAACAACTCATTCTTCGGTCCTGCAGAAGAAAGATTACAAACATAAACAACTGATGCTGCCTAATCTTCTTTATACTGCATAATGCCACTGTTTAATTAACTGGCACAATTAGCTTTTTTAAAATTCAATACCAAAAATTAAACTCTAAAATATGCCAAATGTATCTCGATGCAAGAAGACCAGCTAATTGCATTACTTTAATTAAAACCGAAATTACTTCCGTGAATGGGTTATATTTAGTTAATTATTCTTTTGTCTGTAACTGTCTGTATAGCAAAAACATGACAGATCATTGGATAACTGGTAACAGTAAAATGGACATTTATTAAAACATCCGGCACATTTAATTTTACAATTCATTACAATCTAGCACATTCTGTAGATACAAACTGTAGCATTCATTATGTCTGACAATGCTACAAACTTTACAATATTTAAAACACCCCTCCTCAGAGTCTGCATGGAAGGCTGTCAGAGGCAAAAAAATAGATTCACACAGTATCACACACTTGCATGTGAATATATTACAGATGCCTAAACAAATGATTTATTTGTTTAAGAATTGAAATAAAATGTCAGTTACATCACTTTTTTTAAAATATTAATAAGAATGTTAGAGGTTGATGCTGTCCTCCAGTAACTCTGATGTACAATGAAGCCCTTATAAAAACAAAACAAAACAAACACCCCGAACAAAAAGAATTCCCCAGGTTAAAAATGCCAAATTCAATGTAGCTTTTACTATAGAGTGAACTGACTCCTACAGACTTTCATATGGAAATATATTCCAGGCTCTTCAATTGCGAGAGCAATTGACTTAGTCTACATAATTTGAAGAAAATATTTTTATATAAAAGGGAAAACATTGAGTTTTATAAATAAAACTGAGGTTACAAATGATTCAGTTTCATTGGATGACAGTACCATAAGTCAGCTTGTTAGCAAAGTAAAATAACTAACCTATTGAAAATCTGGAGAAAAAAGAAAAAATGAGTATTACTCATAAACTCAACACTCTCAATACAAACTATATTATCAGTTTATATATTCTTTCCCTTGTTTTCTTTCAAAATTAGTGTTATTGAATATTAAATGTATATAAACATATTTATTATATTTTATTACAAAGAAAAATAAAACAAATTGCATGTACCCCACACACATCTTAAAAATATTTCCAGAACACTGGAAGGGATTCATTCCTATTCCCCTTTCATCTCAGAGATGTCCAATATCCGATTTATATTGTTTATCATGATTTTTTTTGCAAGTTTCAGTCTATATGTGGTATGTATTCCAAACATGATTTTTCATGTTTGAATTGCATGCGTGAATTCTTCTCTGAGTTATCTTTATTTTTACTATATTTGTGACATTCATCCATGGTTGTTGTAGTCATTTTTCATTTACACTGTTGTATTATATTCCTTTATGTGACTATTTCAAACTTAATTTTTCTAATGCACAATTATATATAAGAGGACAATTTTATATTCTGCTTTTATTACTCAATATTAGCATCAAAATTATGTCCCATGTTGATCCATTATTTAAGCTTCACATTCTTTGAGTATGATCTGTATCCTATACGATAATTTGTCAAACTATTCGCTAGGGTTGATTTTATCTTTTCATTATTATAATAATACTGAGATAAGCATTTTTTTAACCTAGAATTTTATATATTTTTTATGATGATCTCTAAGTATACATTTCTAGAAATGGAATTACTGGTAAAGAATATTAACATCCATCTTCCTCATTGCCTTCACCGTCTCTCACTGTATCTATTTTCAAAAGTACCGTTTTTATTTTTCTGAATGTTTATTTATTTTGAGAGAGAAAAAAAGTGCAAGTGGTAGAAGGGCAGAAAGAGAGGAGAGGAGAGAAAGAATCCTAAGCAGGCTCCCCACTCTCATTGTGGAGCCTGACACAGGGCTCTATCTCACAAACCATGAGATCATGACCTGAACTGAAATCAAGAGTGGGATGCTTAACCAACTGAGCTACCAGGTGCCCCAAGAATATCTTTTAATAATAATATTACATATTATTTAAAAGTGAGTATTTATTTCAAAAGTGACATTTCCTACAAATTTTACGTGCACATATACTTTTGTTTTTAAAAATAGGAATCTTAAAAAAACAATGAAATAAAAAAATAGGAATCTTACATATGCATTTTACTACCTCATTTTTTTAAATTAATGATATTTTATTGTGTCATTAAAAGGTCTTCAAAACATTACTCTCAATGGCAGCAACATGTTCCATGCTAGAGAGGCAATATGATAAGTCAGCTACTTACTTATTGCTGGGTATTTAGATTGTTTCTGGGTCTTTGTTATTACAAATACTTTTATAATGAATTTCTACAGTCAAACGAGGAATAATTTCTTACAGGATACATTCAGTTTTATGTCTTTGTATGTTTTATCAAATGTCTTTCCAACAGTGACATAAATTTCCAATTTCTGTTAGCAATGCATTAGAATACTGTTTTCACTATATCAAATTTTGATAACATTTTTCATTAATGTTTTAATTGGTAATTGGTAAACATGAGACTTCATTTGTTTAATGTATGTGTTTGTGTGTGTGTGCTTTAAATAAGAGTAGCCATTGTCCCCATTGTTTACTTACCTACTTATTTCAGTCATTCAATACCTACTTTAAAATCTCTTCTAGTGTCTTGACACTTGACATTGTCCAGACACTAGAAGACAATTGAAACTAAAAACTTCATTTCAGAGACACTCAAATAGAGATGGACCTGATTTTAAGTACCACAATCAGATGTACTAGCTCAAGTGTGGAATGTGGAAATGAGGCTGCCTTTGTTACTTCTGTCATTATTCATCTAAAGGAGAAATTGAATTTTTCCACATTAGTGTTCTTCTTTTGTGTATATCAAAAGGCAAGGAAGAGGGTTTAGTTTTGTTGTGTTTTGTGTTGTTTGCCAGTAAGGAACTATCAGTTGTGACACATATCTGGCGCTAATAGCTTTGATGCAAGTTGTGGAGATCCTGGATCTCAACCAAAATGATGGACTTTTGGACTTAACCATGGTCATTGTGGCTTCCTGATGCCCAAGCTTCTGATTGTGACAGTTTTCTGGTTTTAAGCCAGGGTAGTTTGATAGTGGTTTTGAGGGATGTTCTGAAGACTGAGTCTAGGAGCTATTGCTTCAGACTTTTCAATGATTGTATAAGCATCTATATTTTCTGCTTAAAATAGCTAGAATGGTCTTTGTTAATGTAAATGTGCCTTGATTGATACACTACATTACGGGTGATTGAAGTTTATGCAATTGTCATCCTATGTTTTTCTCCAAACATATGTATTTATGTGAGTATGCATGAAAATATGCACGTATAAATGAGTATGATTGCATTTTTGTGTGACATGCCATCACTTTTCAAGTGGTAACCACACTAGTTTAAAAGCTGGCAACACATACACACATGCATGCACAACTTTGCATGTCTTGAGTCTCCTAACTTTCAATTATCCAGAGGATATCTTGAACATGAAATCCAGCATTTAATACAAAGTTAGAAATGAAAACAAAATACTAAGACATATATTTTATCACAGTAGAGCCTCCTGGATTGTCGATTTAAAAGTATTTGTACTACTACTTCAAACCATTTGGACTTAACTTATAACAAATTTAGTGATCTAATTTCATAGTCCTCAGTAAGCAATGACAAGAAAGTCAAAGACATGGCAGGACAGTGACCAGAGAAGGAACACTGACAGAAATAAAAAGCCATTGTTATAACAAAATGGAGATACAATGGACACTGTAAAAAGCAGTCATCATAACTTTAAAAATTATGGTATTTGGGAGACATTTAACAGACAGTAATCTCCACAGGGACACCATTCCTACAAGGGCCATTCTAGTCTATTTGCTTATGAAGACTCCAAGTAAAGACTTTAATTGATATGGGGGCAAAAATCTAAATTTGCAAAAGTCATGCATATAATTATTCATTATCTTTTTAAATAAAGAACAATTATGTTATTCAGCATATCTCAAAAATAAAGCAAAGATAAGTCTGTTAGAAAGCTTTTCAATAAAATTGTTAAAGAGATTGATATTTAATTAGTATAGCTCCAGTTACCTGGAAAATTAAATAATGAAATGAATTTCACTCCCCAGTGATGCTGGATAAGGTGAAACATTGCTTTATGTGGATTTTTATTGGACTAAACAATACACCTATTACTAGGAGCAGCTTCTTGGTTCAGATAAGAGAAAATATGGTCAACCAATAATTCAGGCTCATTAGACCAAAAACCTTCTTTAGGGAATTAAAGAAAGATCTTCCTAAAAATCTTCCCTGAAATATATTTCCCAGGGACTCATAAATTTACTGACTCTATAGCCTGATTCAGTTTCTCATTTACATTCTCACAAAAACAAAACAAAACAAACAAAAACAAAACTCCTAAATACTAAGGAAAAATGGCTGGTACATTGTGTAGGCAAATTCCACCTGTTAAGTCTTATGTTATTGCTGATGTTGACATAGCTAATTAATACTAAAAAAACCTATTCTGAAGCAGTAGCTGCTGGCAAAGTGTTTGATTTTAACAACATACTTTTGCACGACCTGCCATCACTTCCCAAGTTGAAGCCCGTCCTGCAGCGACAGGTCCGTGTTTTGTAACTGCTGCTGAGCAGACAGATGTGTGAGCATCCCCCTGGCATTCCATATGGATCCACTTCACATGCATGGCTTCTGACTACAACAAATAAAAAACAGCACACTTGAAAATTTCCAAAGACAAGATAATTATGTGCATCAGTATGTCGAAACTTTTATAGTGCATGAAGAGGGAATCCTCCCCCAAATCTTTATACCCTATGATTTATTACCATAATCAATTGGAAAAAAGAGTTTAAACTTCATCAAAGAAGAGGTAGGAATTTTTCAAAGCCCTCCTAAGGTTATATCGAAAAAAATTCTGCTTTTATATCAAACTGTTTACATGTAGGCACAAAAAGTAACTTGGTATTTCTGATTCACGCTTGTTGTTCTTTCTTAAAATACCTATTTCTTACAAATATAAAAAGATACTATAAAGATATGCCAGGTTAGGTAATTAAGCAGAGAAAGGATTTCTTTTGAAATCCATTAAGTGGGCACTTAATGTGGAAGAAACATGATTCAGGAACTATCTTTACTAAGAAGTGCTGAGACAACACTGTTTTTTTCAATTTTGAGTCAACTGCCATATTGAGAACCCTACCACAAAATGAATGTGTGTGTGTGTGTGTGTGTGTGTGTGTGTGTGTGTGTGTGTGAGAGAGAGAGAGAGAGAGAGAGAGAGAGAGTAATTTCCAAAATGTAGAGGCTACTTTGCATGTAGAGATTGAGGAAGAGAACATTTCATGAGTGTAGAAGTTACAAAAAGAAAAAAAAAGTACCCCATGACATATGAAGAGAATGAGAAAAAGATGAGTCAAAGAAAAAAAGGCTGTGGTAGGAATAATGTCACTAAGATTTTATATACTATTGTGGTTATATTTCTTTTTGATCATCACTTACTTGAGATTGTGACAAATAACATGGCAATTTTCTTTTAATACTAAAATGGTTATGCTTTAAAAATTCTGCCATGTTCATTTTGTATTCCTATTTTCAAAATGAAAATACCCCTACCTTCTACCTTTGTCTCCAATAGCCTTTTGTCAAAATAGTAGCCACAGTGATTGCTTTAAAAAGTGAGTCATATCATGAGACTCTGTCTAATGCTTCCTAAGGAATCCTCATCTCTGTAAGGAAAAGATTTTGCAAATGTCTAGAGGACCCTACTTGCTATGGTCCTCCTTCATTTGTCCAACCTCCCCTATTACTTCTCTTACCCTTTTTTGCTCTGCTCTCGACACATACATCTCCTTGCTGTTTCTTGAAAACTCTAAACACGCTCTTCCTTAAGGTGTTTGTGCCTGCTCATCTCTCTACCTGCCATGTTTGTGCCTCACTCCTTCAATTACTTCAAGTCTTCATTTAATTTCATTTGTTCACTGGAACTTCCTCAAACCATTCAATATAAAATTGTAAAGTACCCCCATCCCTGAAATGCCCTATCTGCTTTATTTTTTCTTTATAGCACTAATTATCTTCTAATATACTTGATCCCTTTAAAAATATGTCTTCTCTACTAGGATACAAATATCATAAATGCAAGAATTTTTGTCTGTTTTATTTACTGCTACAGTCCCAGTGTACATACAACAGTTCCTGGCACATAGTAAATGCTCAGTGAATAATTAGCAAATAAATGTATACTAACATCAAACTCTAATAATGTTTATTTACAGAATCCCAAATTTAAATTGACTGTAAATAGATTTGTGACAATACATTGCCTCAACTAAATCTATGTTAGTGTTTACATAATTCTAAATTAGTTTCATTTTGAAGCACAAAAAGATGATGAAAATTTGGAGTGGTGATTCTGGCACGTTACATTATTCTATATATGACTGAATGTAAATTGTATTGATGAACAAGCATCATTAACCTACTATGCAAAAATAACTAGTTTGTGTTTCTAAGAAATACTTGGAAACATTATAGCCTTCTCATTAAAAGTTATTTTTAATTAACTTGTATTAAAGAATAATTAGGAAAAGTTAAGAGACCCAAATGACTACAATAAAAACTGAAGAGATATTGTAAGGAAGTCACCTGATTTGAAATTTGTCTTTCAGAATGATACCAAAAAACATCCTTAGCATCTTAGTATCTGGGTTCCCTGTCTACACACATGATGATTGAAAGCTCTTTCCTGAATCTAAATCTAGCCATCATTTCAATTCTATGGTTGTAGAAACAATTCACTAGGAACTGAACAATTTGTCATTTAGACTTGTGCAGGGAGCGCTCTTCCATTTTATCAAGCAGACATGTACACTTTTGCTATCAAAAAGAATTTATGACTCACCCACTTTAACTCCATACAGAGCACAAGGACCATTTCCCCATTCAACCCACCATTATAAAGGCAATGAAGAAGTCTTGAGTCTTACCTGTTGGTTGAGTTCTTTTTTGATAAATTCGGATTCCTCGAGCATTTTCCATTTTAATTAATGATTGAATATCAGTGCCATTAAATCGGTTTATCCTTATGACACTGAAGTTATCAGAATTGGTTGCATACAAATAGTCTTCAAACACAGTTATTCCATAAAGATGTCTGACCTATATGGAGGAACAAAAATAACTATGATTTTTAATTATGCTGCTTTTAACTTGAAAGAAAAACTGATTGCTATTTACTACTGTGGAAAATCCCCATAGAAGAGTCACACACATCTTATCATTTATTTTCTCTTCAAGAATTCAACACTTCACTAATTTAAATTTTTTCCTCTGAATAGAAAACATTATGCAATAGTAGATAAAGCAGTTCCGAATGTATGAAGAATTTTATACATGATTCATTAAGAAAACATGTTTAGTAGCTACTTTTCAAAGGATAGTGAGAACCAAACTTCCAAGCGTATTCAATAATGTGCTTAAGACACTGTTATATAAAATTTCAGATGTTTTTAGGGGTTGTTTGTTCATACAGTTGGGAAATATGGAATTTAAAACAGTGTAGCTCTGGCTGTATGGACTGATGAGAAAACACCTTTGAAAATTTATTTTATAAGTTCAAAATCCCATTTTTAAAATTCATCTTATTTATGTTTTTATTTTATTTTTGAGAGAGAGAAAGAGAGAGAGAGAGACAGAGTGCAATTGAGGGAGGGGCATAGACAGGGAGACACAGGATCTGAAGCAGGCTCCAGGCTCTGAGCTTTTGGTACAGAGCCTGACATAGGGCTCAAAATCATGGGACCTTGAGATCATGACCTCAGGTGAAGTCGGAGCCTCATCAGCCTGAGCCACCCAGGTGCCATTTTTTAATTAAAAATGTTTAAATCACATGTTACATTTAGATGAATAATTGCCCCAGCATGGAAAACAATAAATAATGAAACAACATATTTAAATAAATGTAAAAAAAAAAAATTCTACTCAGAAATCACTTTTTTTTGGTAAAGCATATTTGTAACAGAAATGGAGCTGTTTGCTTTGCTATCCATGACACTTTAACAGCAAACTCTCCTTAGCAGAGGTCCTGGGGACTGAGTGCAGATAGGGACAAGTTGCATTCACGGAAAGCTGCTAGTAAAGCAGAGAGAGAATGGGTTTACTGATTTTCCCATACAAATGCCTACAAGCTGTGCACAATGCATTTGAGTATTCCTTGTATTATATTTGATTTACAATGGTTCTGCCTCGGGGTAGGGTGAGGCTATCATTTGATTTGTTCTAGAGATTTTGTTGAAAAAAATCTGTCACAATTCTCTGGGATTATAGTGCACTTTTAGTGCAGTTTTAGCACGAAATGTAGTTAAGAGAATTTGAAAAAAAACTATGTATGGTTTGTAAGATATTTTATGGAACAAAATTATAATTTTTTAAATTGTTTTTTAAATAATTTTTAAATGTTTATTTTTGAGAGCAAGAGAGACATTGCACAAATGGGGGAGGGGCAGAGAGAGAGGGAGATGCAGAATCTGAAGCAGGCTCCAGGCTCTGAGCTGTCAGCACACATCCCGGTTCGGGGCTTGAACCCATAAACTGTGAGATCATGACCTGAGCCGAAGTCAGATGCTCAACCCACTGAGCCACCCAGGTGCCCCCAAGTTTTTTATTTTAAGCAGGAAATTTTATAAATGTTGTACTTTAAGCAAAAGCATTTGATTTATTATCTCTCCAACCTATGTGACTCATTATTACTATCTCTTGTCCTCTCATATGAACTGTAATTAAAAGAAGACTGGCTCTTGCATGTTTTTTTTGTTTTTGGGGTGGTGGTGATCATATCTCATTTCTTCATGTCCAGTCTAGAAATCAAAGACAGGAATTAACAAGGAGAATCATTCCATGTTAAAGCCCAAATAATAATGTTGTTCTAATTAAGGGTTATTCCCTAATGTGTGTGTGCACGTGTGCACGCACCAGAGAAAAGGGGTGGGGGTGTCATGTGTCTATTTACTAATATCATTTCCACGTAAGCTGACATCATACTCACTAGATAAATCTATGGTCCAATTTTGACTTGAGCAATACTTTTTCCTATAAAAATTCCAAGTGTACTGTATTATCCCAACACCATTAATATCATGCATGTTTTGCCTGAAGTTTAGAGCATTTCATCTAGGAGTGTGTGATTTATGGCATATTTACAGTGCTCTTCAACATTCAGGAAAGAAAGCGTAATCATAGAGGGGGCCGTTGGGCAGAGTAGAGAACATGTTCACATGGTAAAGATCTAATCGTATTACTCCCTGACCCCGTGTCTTCCTTCAGAAGAGCCTGTTTCCCATAAAGTAAGTACACTGTTTCTTGCTCTGCTACCTCTGACAGATGTGGGAGGAGCTTACAGTGGTGGATAGACCATTTTGCCTATAGCCTGAATATTTTGAAAAATTTATCTATGTTGGATTACTTAATGGCAGAGAAATATATGTTTAGGGAATAGAAAAAAAAACATAGGAAATAGAAATGGAAAAAAATGAACAATTAAAAGCTTCAGATATTAAAAAACTTTATAAAAGTAGTCATGAGGAGAATCATTTGAATTTCTTATCCTTGTTTCAAGGTTTAATATCCTCATGACATATAGGTGAAAAGAAGGCCCCATCATAATCATTTTAGTAATTAGATCCTCTGAAAGTCATTACCAGGGCTTTCAAAAAAAAAAAAAAATCAAGGTTTTTAGGACATGTGAAATTAAGAGAGAAAAAACTGGCCTCATCTCTAATATTGAACATTTTTATTACCCTGATTAGTGCATTTGCTTGTCTGTCAAGGAAGGAAAAAGAATCTCATTGTCAAAAAAATGATTAGAAAGGAAAAGTACCCTTAAGGGATAATTATAGAATATTTGTTCTCAGATTACAAAAGGAAGAAAAGAGATTCATGTATTTCAGCTTCCCACAATAAGAATCTTGCATGAAATTAGTGCAATCACCGAGGTAAAATTGAATTTGAGGAAGTACACTAGTGAATAAGGCTTATTTCTACTGAAAGATGTCCTTTAGGTGTTTACTGAGTGTTATCTGCAAAACTTTTAATTCAACAAGGGAAAACCTATACAGATGGGAAACTGGTTGACCTCAATGACATTCATGGAATTCTCATTCTAGGAAGTACGTGAATATATCAGAAGGCAAAATTTAGTCCAGCCTATTAAATTAATAAAAATACTTTTGTGAGCAGGCATTTGCTTTTGTAAGCAAAGTATCTCCAGGGCCACACGAGATAGAGGATAGTCTAGCTCTTTATGAATAAACTACTTAAATTAGCTTTTAGCAAGTTTTAATTTTAATACATCAAAACATCTGTCCTATTCCAACACCTTTCTTACTAGTATGGTACTTTTATTTTTGTTTGTTGTTTTTGTTCTATTTTTGTTGTTTTTTGTTTTGGTGTGAATTGCTTTTAATAGAGCAAAGGAGGGAGGTGGAGGCATCTCTGACATTATGGAACGTACTGTGAAAAGAACATTTTCCCATATAGGAAATACATCATAATTTTTACGGCCCTTTACACCTTGACTTTGTAAGAAATTTCCAACATTGAAATTCAACTTTTGGGTCTTCTTCCTAGTATGATACCATTCTTTTCATTAACTTAGCTACATTTTCTAACAGAATTGTACTTACTTGTCTGCCTTGAATGATAGTATGTCTGTTTTTTCCTTGATAGTCCACGACTTCCACATAGTCCAAGTAAAGATCTACCCAGTAAACCAATTTGTTGACTAAGTCTAGTGCCAGTGCAGCTGGCTGTTCTGTCTTTGAATCAATTATCCTTGTTCTGTTCAGCCCATCCATGTCACATCGCTCCACTTTGGCCACATTCCCGTAGTCAGTAAAGAAAAGTTTTCTGTTGAAAGAAAACTAAATGTTAAAGTGTGTGTGTGTGGGGGGGGGGGTGAAGCATATTCAATAGAACCATCTGTAAAAAACAGAACTTTTCCTTCTAATTTATTTCAGTAGTTACATCTGTTAGCTTCCCATAACCATTTCCATATAATATCACTCATAAACAGAGAAATCTGCTAATGAATATTGCAGGGCATAAGGGAGCAGGTTAACTAACAACTGTAAAATTTCCCCAAAATGAATGATTATGGTGGGTTTATTTTTGTATTAGGGGAAATGTTTCTTTAAGCCTCATAGAGCCGATACACAGACACCACAGGAATGCATGCAGCCCATTTGCTAGAAGCTTCAGAAGTGAGCCAAGTCACCAGGCCAGGGCACGTGAGCTATCAGGCTTTATCTTCAACCTGCTTTTCAAATTGCCTAGTAATGTCTGTTTCCTATAAAAGCTATTATGTGGAGCTCAATGATGCTATGAGTGGTAGAGAATAGCAAACCTGGAATGGAATTAAGCAGATGGAAAAGCAAATGTGGTGTTTGTAGCACTGGAAATAAAACACAAATAACCACCCCTCCAAAAAACCAATCCCAAATTCTCCCAAATATTCCCAAATCGCAAAATTTCATAAAGCAAATGCAGGCTATTTCTCATTTTCTCTTTATTTTAAAGAAGAGTCTAAAGAGCAGTGTTGACCTCCAAGAAAAAACAAAAAAAAAAAAAAAAACCAAAAAAAACGAAAAGAAAAATAATAATAATCCTTCCATGAAGCACTAACAGTGTCTATCAAAGGTTTAAATACCTCCAACACTTCAGTGTCTGATATTTGATTAGTATTCACTATGTTTAGTAAACACAAATCAATTTCAGTTAACCTGACAATATTTTAACAAGATTACCTACTCAGGAGACTAAATTACATTTGTAAATAGAAGACAATCTTGCCTTGACTTAAATACAATCTCAAGAATAATCTGATTTACAGTGACTGAGCAATATTAAGATTACCTAGAGTATAGAATATTTGATTTTACCAACTTGGTGAATTAGTGTTTAGTTACTTTTCTCAACATCCTTGCTTCATCTAACAGTATGAGGTATATTTCAAGCTAAAAACTATTATTTAAACTTTAATTTAGCTCTTTCTCCTGAGGAGGTTTTGACTAATTTTTAAACATTAATGCACACTCTTCTGTAATAGTGTAAGCCAGATTTTATTATTAGTATATATTTCCCCAAATGTTCTTAAAAATTGATTTATGACACTAAGTTAAAAATTATTTTTCAAGAGACATTCTATTCAGATGAAGAACTTTTCTATTCTAGTAAAGAATAAATAAAAGGGCATAAGGTCCTGTGTTTTATTATCATACGTAATGCTCAAACTTCTACTCCTATGCTCTTAACCGCTCTCTCTCTCTTTTCCTGCTTCTATCTTTCATCTTATCTTTCTTCTCTTTAAGTCAATTTGTTCACAGCTATACCAAGTTAAACTACTATAAGGAGTACCTAGCTTTCCTATTTCTTACTGTAGAACACTGCCCACTATTCCTGTTATATCAAGCTCTCTTTTTCATCTCATACAAAAATGACTCCCCTTTTCTACTTTCCTTTTATGATGGGTCCATTTTATGGAGAAGAGATGCTTGCGTATGAGTAGATTAGCTTCAGGCACAGAGAGCTGGAGGCTCTGGCATACTATGGATGATATGATATGTATAGACCATGCATAAATAGTAATATAAAGCAGATGATTGTACCAACTACACAGTGTTGAAGAGAAAAAATGAGTCCAGAGTTAGACACTTCTTGGAAGTTATCTCGTGTTGGCTTAAATTACATGTGATCCCAAAGGGAAAGGAGAGAAGTATGCCAAGACCAGAACTGTGGAAGTATGCCATCAGAGAAAAAAAAAAAAATAAAAATAAAAAAATAAATATCAGAAGCTATGGTAAAAAAGACCACACAGACTTTCATAGAAGTCTAAAGGAGAAAAGTTCTAGGTTAAAGGATTGCAGTGGCTGGCTGGGCCAATCACAAAATGAAAAAAATAATAATAATAAGGGTTAAGAAAATGTCAGTGAATGTGGTATTTGTTAAAATATTAGTAATTTTTTGATTCTTCTCCTTGAGAGGTTTAGTTATGGAGAAAGAGTGAATCAGCTGATGATGGGTCAGTAAAATGTAATTTATTTTTCCAAGAAGATTTTCAGTGATACTGACCAACTGTGGAAGGAATGATGCAACTGAGTCTCATACTTATTCCAGGTCATAATAAAAGTGGTTGAGGTAACTAAGTTTCAGCCAAAATATGGGGGGGAAAATATAAAAAATATGATTATCAAAATTTTACTGTTTTAATGAGGAGTAAAATCAAAAGAACAGGAGGACGTATGTTATGTGCAAAAGAAACAGTAAAGAATTTGCCTTATATCCCCAACACAGAGAAAAGCAAAAACAAAAACAAAACAAAACAAAAATAGTACCCAATGGAGACATGAAAGATGCTTACACTAAATTGAACCTTCTCAGACTTCAGAATATTGACTATGATGAGCTCTGTTTACTTATAAGTGAAGGATAATAGCACTAACATCACAAAACTGCAAGCAGTAAATACCCATAGTCACAGGATTATATATTTTTGTTTGTTTGCTTGTTTTAGTAATGTTTAACTTTAGTTTAAAATGTACTGTTGGAGCACCTGGGTGGCTCAGTCGGTAAAGCAGCCAACTTCGTTTCAGGTAAGGATCTCACAGTTCCTGGGTTCCAGCCCTGCATTGGGCTCTGTGCTGACAGCTCAGAGCCTGTAGCCTGCTTCAGATTCTGTGTCTCCCTCTCCCTCCGCCTCTCCCCAGCTCACACTCTGTCTCCCTCTCTCTCAAGAATAAATAAAAAATGTTAAAAAAAATTTAAATCTACTACTGTTACAGAGAAAAGCTTCATTCTCAGGGCATTCTTTAATTGAGGCATAGTTGTATTATAATTGATAAACAAAAGCTAAAGTTTGTATCTAAAATCTATCTAAATTTCATTTGTTATATAAATGTAGCTAGGTTGAAAAATCACTCTTTTCTTTCCGATGAAAATATCTGTCCAAATCTTAGAAAAAGTAAATAGTGCTTTTTGAACTCCATGATCTCACTGATTACCTGTGAGATAGAAGGGGCAGATTTATATTACAGAGGAAACAAGTTCAAAGTCCACATGATTATTCACTATCAGAGCCTTAACATGAATGTTTGTCATGCCTTTATTTTTTAACTCATTATTGTAAAATAATTTGAACCTTAAAGAAAAAATATAGGAATAGTAGCATGAAGACCTATATCCTTCACTTAGATTCATCAGTTCGCCTTTCATCCCTCTGGCCATTTCTAATACTGTCTAGTACCTTCTGACAGTACATTGCAAACACTGTGACCCATTACACCTAAATACTTTAGCCTGTACCTCCTAAGCACAAGGACATTCTCATGCATAACCATAGTACACCCATCAAAATAAATACTTTTAGCACTGATAAAATATATAGTTCTTATTCAAATTTTGCCTGTTGACTAACAATATTCTATATAGTAAACTTTCCTTTTCTTCTGATGAGGATCTAACCCACCATCATTTGTTGCATTGAACCATCTTTTATCTCTAGACTCTTAATTCTGAACAGTTTTTCAACCTTCCTTTGTTTTTCACAATGTTACCATTTCTGAAGGGTAAACGAGTTGTTTTAAAGAAATCTTTATGCTAAGTTTGCATGATTTTTCTCGTAACTATTTCATGTCATGCCATTTGAACTGAAATGCAATACTTTTATACTTTCTTCTTACTGCCCCTGGGTTTAGAGACTATGGGTAAATCTATACTCTACCCCAGAAACTCCATAGAAAGGAACACAGATGGTAGTTTGGAATCTCTTAATTCCATTTTATTCAGTATTTTCTGAACACATAACTCTCTTTAACTTCCAGGGCTCTCAGTTCCCCTTTCGATGTCTTCTCCTACCAGGAACCAAGTATCTTATGCTGCTTGAACTACAGCAAAGCCCCCAGTATAGTACTATGTCTGTTGAACTCATGGTGGATACTAGGGACCATTCTAAAATCTGTCCTATGCTCAATTCCCTCAGGATTACAATATTGACATTTCTTCTCTCTCTGTTCATTTATGTGACATCAATTGCTTTTTATTGTCTAACATTCTCAATAGCAATTGAGATTGCTATTCTCTTGTTCTTCACTTATTTTTTGAATGAGTCTATTTGATCCCCACTAAAAAAATATTTAAATTAAAATAAAACAATACTCCTACTACTGTCTGTATTTCTATGCCATGTTTCGTGATTAGTTCATAAAGAATATATTTATTTCCTATTTTCAATTATTCATCCAGGTCATTATTCCTATGATTCAGCATCTGTAGTAAATAAAGACTTTTTCATTTTGGCTTTCTTATCTCATCAGATATGGGAAACTGATTTTACCTAACATCTTTGTTGATTATATGAGTAGTCCTGTTTTACTATAGATATATAAGTTTTATACCATTGGAGATAGTAAGAAACTTTGAGCATTGTTGGTAAACTTGCCTGACATAAATCAAAAGTCGCAAAGGGAGCCCTCACAGACAGTGATAGAGTACTGTGCTTATAGAGTTATGGCTCCAATCATCCCTACACTTTAAAGTAAAGCAATTGTTACAAGTCCTGGCATCTTAAAACATGTATTTTATTTTCTTTAGCTGATAAAAATAAGTCTTACTTTTGCCAGTGATAAACATGCTAAATGATGCTTCTGTAGTTTTATACTTTGTCCAAACGGACAAAGGGGAATTTAAACACATTAGAGTCCTATCCACATCTTTCAACTGCATGGTCAGCCTTCGTTTTATGTCACATTCTTACCCCTAACATTTGGTTATAGCATAATGATAGAATTTAGAAATTTTCAGAGTTCTCACAATGAAATTACCTACTATTCATTTCAACTGCTTAAAAATAAGTTTTCATGGCGACATTTGGGTTAGGGAGTAAGGGTGAGGGGAGTAAGACATAAAACTAGTGGGCCATATATTACCAGATCAAAAAAAAAAAATCATTGTTATGATTAGGGCCTAGCAAACCATCCACATTTGTTAATCATGTGTTAAAGTAGGTAACTGCATTTCTTTACATTTTAGAAAAAAAATATGTATTTTCTTTGGCAAGGATTACATTAGGAACTTCATTTTTCAGCCTTGTTTTTAAAATAATTGTTATTCAAATAGCATCAATAGTAATACAGCTTTTTCCTTCTATTGTGTATACAAATATTGAACAAGAAAGCAATTTTCCACATTATATAGAGTAATTAAAGTACATTCAGAACCAAAGTAGGAATATTAAATATTTAGCATTGCAATTCTAAAATACAATCGTAAATCTGAAAGAGTAATGAGTCTTTGGAGTAAGAGGTTTAAATTCAAATTCTATTAGCTTCTGCTACTTAAGGGATGTGGATGATAAACAAACTATTTTCTCTGCCTAGCCAAGACTGTTCAAGACAGTTATTTATTGATTTTTACTTGTTGAGGTTTTTCCTTTCATTGTTTGAAAAATCTCTCTCAAACTTGGTTTTTAGTTCATACATAAACACACAGAAATTAAACTTGACATATAGACTCCTGCTCTGAGCTGGCTACTCTGTATTCTGGAAACATTCCCACTAATGATTCTCCCAGAAGTGTACATGTATTAGACATGTCAGTCAATGTGGCTGGCCCATTCAACACTCTTATTCACCTAAACCCGTTCCACCCAGTTAGTGTTCCTGAGAGAGACAGCCTTATGTGACAATAGCATCCTTCTCTTTCCTGTTTACAGATAATTAGACCAATGAGGAAAATGTGATATAAATGAAAACAAATCATAGGCTGAGCTGAATCACCAAAATCCTTTCTCTCCATATTCTAAATCAAAATTTAGTTGGAAGCTGTGCTAACATGGGTAAGAGGAACAGGTGGTGACAGGGATGGGGGCAGTACGAGAGGAGGAATACTGGAACATGTACACAGAAGTGGGCAAGAGATGAGACACGGAACTGGGATGAAAGGACCCATGTAATTCTTGAGTGAGGAATTTGCCAGACCCCATAAAGCCTATATTTACTTCTTGCTGTTACTTGTGTAAACACCTAAGATTTTCCATATCATCTCGGGAAATCTCTATACATTTGAGCTAGCTTCGGTGGGTTTCTTTACATGGAAGCTAAAGTGCCATGAGAAACTACATTGTTTAATATTCTTTTTTAAGATTCAGATAATTCTTGTTCTGAAGTAACTGAACAAATAAAAATCATACCACTTTAGAAGGCATTTTACATTGAAATGTTAACTCTAAATAAAATAATCAATGGGAGAAGATATTGGCAAGTGATATATCTGATAAGGGGTTAATATCCAAAATATATAAAGAACTTATACACTCAACACCAAAAAGAAATAGTCTGATAAAACAAAAAGTGGACAGAGAACCTCAATAGATATTTTTCCAAAGAAGACATATAGATAGCCAACAGACACATGAAAAGACGCTTAACATCATCAATCGTCAAGGAAATGCAAATTATAACTACAATGAGATACCACTTCACACCAATTTGAATGGCTAAAATTAAAAAGACAAGAAATAACAAGTGTTGGAGAGAATGTGGAAAAAAAGGGAACACTTGTGTACTGTTGGTGGGAATGTCAACTGGTGTAACCATGATAGAAAACAGTACGGAAATTCCTGAGAAACTTAAAAATAAAAATGCCATATGATCCAGTAATTCCACTATTGGGTATTTGAGAAGATATGTGCACCCCTACATTTATTGCCGCACTATTTACAATAGTGAAGATACGAAAACAGCCCCAGTGTCCATCAATAGATGAATCAATAAAGATGTGGTATACATAGACACATACACACACACATGCTGGAACATTACTCAGCCTTAAAATGATGGGAGTTTCCCACTTCTAACAACAAGGATGGACCTAGAGGGTATTAGGATAGGTGTAGTAAGTCAGAGAAAGACAAATACCATGCGATTCCACTTATAAATGGAATCTAAAACAAAAACAAACTCTCCTATACAGAGAACAAATTGATGGTTGTAGGAGGGGAGGAGAATGGGGATGAGTGAAATAAATCAAAGGGATTAAGGGGTATAAACTTCCACCTAGAAAATAAATAAATCACTAAGATAAAAAGTGTAACACAGGAAATATGATCAATAATATGCTGGGTATGGTAATAGATGGAGACTATACCTATTGTGGTGAATATTCCATAATGTATAGAATTGTTGAATCACTATGTTGCACACCTGAAACTAATATAACATTGTATGTTAATTAAAAATAAAGAAAGCAATCATTTTATAATTGTCACATGTCTTACAAACTCAAATACAGCCTACCTCAAACTGTACCTCACCCCAATACTTCCTTGAACTCATCTTTTTTATTATTTTAACCTAATAATAAAAAAGTAATAAATCTTAGGGTTTTAGGCTTTTCTTCTGTTTTGCATTTTCCATACTCTGAGAGTCAGGATTCAATTCAGCAAGTAATAAACTTGCCATTGTAAAAAGAGAGCAGTTTAAAAAAAAGTAGAGAAACACCAAGATTTGCACATTTTTCATTATTCTTTTTATCTTTGTCACATAGGTATTTCATCACTGTTTAACATTGATTGGGACACCATGGAGAAAAAACACCTAATCATCTTTTTCTGTATTGTTAATGCCTGAGGGGGAAGTATTGGCCCTAATAGCAAAAGAAAAGTTGATCCAACTTGACTTGCTTATGATCCATCACTTCCTCTATTCTCCAAGAAAAGAACCACTTGGTTTCTGTTCATTCTCTCATTCCTCCTACCCATGACTCCACTTAACTGCAACTGCCAGATATAACTGCCTGAAAGATAATGACACACTTGGCTTCACAATTTGACTACCCGATAGCCCTTATTCTCAGACTGTAATTGGAACCCTTATAACTCATCTTTATCTAAGACAAAATCTTTCAACATTGTTACCCTTGTTTATGCAGGTCTCTACTTAAAGTGCACTACAGCGTAACTTTCTCTCCACTAATAACAACCTCCTCTCTTCTTACTGAAACCTATCTGATCTGAGACTTCTACTCCATGACCATAAATTTCCCAATATTCTAAGACCATCCTCTTAATGTTCTTTCCAACTTTTTACCTTTTCTGAAACGTAACATCTCCTGAGGTCATCTTTTCCCAGCAGTCAATGAAAACATGGGCTCCTAACAAGAACCTCAGGGGTAGATATAAAATCAGTGCCCTCCTCAATATTCATTCTGGATTATTATTTTCCTCTTATAACATCCCCTACTTTTTTGAGGGTCTCACAAATAGCACCCATCTTCAAAGAATCACCTGCCAACCTTCTGATTTTCTTAGATCATTATTTTTATTTAAGATTCAACATCTAGCTTTCTTTCTGACTGCTTGAAACCGGGGAAGATAGTAACTCCAATATCTGCAGGACAATGGACCAACAGCTTTCTCCCTTGTTTTCTTGACCTCTCTGCATATGCACTTATATTTCCAGTACATTTCAACCACAAATTTCCATGATAAACAGTATGTTATTTGTCATCACCAGAAATTATACTTGTATCAAAAGAGATTGCCCCCCCCCACACACACACACGAGCATCTTATTCTTCCATCTGACTGTATGTTTACTATCTGTATTGCTAAGGTAATCTCATTGCAATAACTTTTTGACTCCATTGAGACCTTGTCCCCATGACCTTCTCCATTCTCTATCAACCAACCTTCAACTTTTATTTCTCTCTTCTTCTCCACTGTCCACATCTTTCTAATTCACTCCACTCCACCCTCAAGTGATGATCTTGCCTCTTACTGAATACAAAAGTGAGAACACATCAAAAGCATCCATTTTCTTACAATCCCAGCTAAAACCCATCTACATCTACTTCAATTCTTCTCCACCTTCTCCTTTTGTAGTACAGAAGGAAGCACCCTCACATCTTTTAGAGAAGTACAAAGCAAAACTCCATACTCATCCCATCTCCTCTGTAACTTGTCTTCAATAATTTCCAATTCTTTCTACATTTTCAACCTCTCCTTTTCCAAGTCTTACCTTCAACGTATGAACTTGCTCTACTATTTACCATCCTGAAACAAATCTTAACCTCAAAACACCCTCCATTTCTAGCCCTTTCTCTCCATGTTTCATTTGCATCCAATATTCTCCAAAGAATTTGTTCATACAAGCTGACTTTATTTTCCCCTCAATCACTCTTTATACCAAACTGATAAATACTCCACCCTACACCATGCCACTTTTTTTTTCTCCTAACTTACAGAGATTGGCAACTACTTACATGTGGCTAAACCTTTCTCAGTCCTCATTTCACTAACCTCTCTGTAGCATCAGACCAAGTTAATCCCTTCCTTCCTTTTGATTATTATTTTTTTCTCTTCGCCTTCTTTTGGTATTCTTCCTACCTGCTTTTTCTCAGCTACGTTTTCCACCTCCTTTTTCTGTATCATGCCCAGAATATTAAAACTGGACTTTCCCAGGATCAGCCATAGAATCTCTAAATTTTCTCTTGAAAAATCTTTAAAGTTTCCAAGACTTTCATTAATATTACATTAACTTGCTTTAAACAAAATTTTTTAACATTTATTTTTGAGAGAGAGAGAGACAAAGTGTGAACAGGGAACAGGCAGAGAGAGACGGAGACACAGAATCCCAAGCAGGCTCCAGGCTGTCAGTACAGGGCCTGATGCAGGGCTCGAACTCATGAATTGCGAGATCATGACCTGAGCGGAAGTCGGACGCTTAACTGACAGCGACCCATGTGCCCCTACAGTAACTTTCTTACATTCATTCTAACCTGTCTTCTGAGATTATAACTCCTAAATACAGTTGCATTTTTAATATTTGTGTTTAAATTCTTTTAGGCATCTTAAATATATCTAGTACTACATTGTTTTTTCTTGCCAAATTTATCCCTTCATTTGTCTCCTCTTTGGCAAATAGGGTCATTTTCTGCCCAATGACTCATTCTAGAAACCAGGCACTCACCCTCTATAACTTCTACCTTATATCCTTTACGTCTAATTCATCACCATATCCTGCTACTTCTAGCTTAAAACTATATCTCAAATTCATATATTTATTTCCTTTTCTGTTTCTCTTTCCTAAACCAAGTCACCATCATCTTTTGCCTGGGAACTTCTATCTCCTCTCTTTTTCTTGTTCCTTTTAAACTACTCTGCTCATAGTTACCAAAGGGATCTTATTAAAATAAAAAGGGGATTATGTATTATAAAGCCCTCCAACAGATGATAATTGCCAACAATGCCAACAATGGTAAGCACGATCTAGTCTCTGCCTATCTATCCAGCTTTATCTACTGGTATACTTCCCCACTTCTAACACCTTGGCCATCTAGTGGTATCCTTTTGTACTTCGAATACTTTGGCCATTTTCCAATTCCTTAAACAATCCATGTGTTTTCCTCCATTCTTGCTCTTCATATATCCAGTCCCCCAGTCTGAAAAGTAATTTCTGCCATGGTATCTGAATCTTGGCTTTAATTTTCAACATAACTGTCAATTCCTGTGGAAAATCTTTCCTGCTTTTCCAATATGTTAGGTCTCTCTGATATAATCTCATATCATTCTGTATATTTTATGACATTCTTCTTTATTTTACTTGCATGAAAGCTACAGACACGCACACACACACAATATGCTTAAGATCTGTTTATTATGTAGACTATAATCTCCAAGAGAACACAAGAGGATATATCTGCTTTATTCAGTATTGCATGCTCAGGACTTACTCATGTATCTGCCATTCATTCATGGTCTTTCCAGTTCCCTTCCCTTCCCTACTCTCTCCCTCTACCCGCCCCCAACACACACACAAAGGCTCTGGACTGACTTCCTAAGATTGGATAATAAAATCTAAATCAGACTTGTAATTAGGTTCAAGGGTGAGAATATGGATAAGGCTATTCTACCATAGGAAAATAAATTAATGTTCCTAATTATCCAGCACAGCTCATTGGAACTCTTCTTTCGACCCAAATCATTAGCTAATGATAAATTATTGCTTTGTATTAGTTTGATTGCACTGTCCCTTTTTCATATAGTTCCCTTTCAAGAATTGTAGGGATTAGTGACTAGTTCATGGTAAGATATGGTATTCCTGTGCCTGGCCAATTTTTATTTTTATTGGCATCTCCTCAACATTCCTTTGTATTAAACTATAGTTACCAGATTATAACACTTGGTTGTATTTCTAAGGGGGTCAGACAACCTACATGTAGTATCCAGCAAAAGCTTGCTTCTTTACCTTAAAACAGGAAGTTAATATAATCAACATTAATATAATTTTAAGAGTATTGTCACCTATGAGTAGGATGGTTTGAAAGTATTAGTAGTCTACATAAACAGATATTAGTTTGGTAGTTATGCACTAATACAGGGGCTGAAAATGGAAAAAAAGTTCAGAAATATTTTGGGTCTTAGTAGATAGGACTTGATATTTAATTCATTGACTAGGGACAAGGATGAGTAGAGAATAGCACTGTAGTATAACTTTCATAAAAATATTTCTTAAGTATGTTTTGTCTTTGGACTTTTCTCAGAAAGTCTACCTGTCTTATAAGATCTCAAGGATCACTCCATTTAATAAAAAGAATGATTTTACAGTCTAGGTATATTACCTTCATGACCAAGGGCATTGCTATCTTAGGAGTCCTTCAGGGGTCAGTTTGCAGGATGTCAATACTCAAAGTCTCATGCTCAATATACTTGATTCATGTGGAACGGTAGAATATTGGCAGTAATATATTAGATGTCAAAAAGTTGCTCTTTGAGATACGCAGAGATGTATAACCTAATTTCCACACTTAAGGAAGTCCTTTTGGTTTATGGAGGCATTTTTCTGAGCTAAAAAAGAACACAGATGACTGTCTCAGAAGTGACTAAGATAAGTATCCATGAAGTTGTGGACTCCTGAACAAATCTGGTTCACTGCTATGCTAATTGCCAGTTAGCTGAACTGTCAATTTCTATTTTAAATTCTTACTAAATGGAGGAAAAACAGGATGTAGAAATATGAAATTTACCTCACACTTTTCTTGTATATTATTTATTGTTTATACTTGTGCATATCTCAGTTTGCTGTTGGAATAGATTGTCCAATAATATTGCAATGATGACAAAATCATATGGTTACACAGATAAAATTACAGTGTGAAAAGATAAAGATTTCTTTGTTCACTTTCCTAGCTGTGAAGGACAGATATACTTACAGAAAAAGGAAGACAAAAGTTCTGTGAATCAACTTCTTCATAAGCAATATTACCCAAATCTATTGGTTTAGTTTTGTTTGTTTTGTTTTGACTTTATTTTGAGAGGGAGAATGACATAGAGAGTGAGCAGCGTAGGGGAAGAAAGAGAGCATGGGGTCAGGCTCTCCATGCTGGCAGCGCTGAGCCCAGTGTGGGCTTGAACTCATGAACCATGAGATCAAGACTTGAGTGGAAACCAAGAGTCAGACACTTAACTGAGTGAGCCACCCAGGCACCCCTCCTGGTTTAGTTTTAAGCAGAAATGCACAAAGAAGCTTAGGCTAAGTGTGGTTAAGACTGTAGAGGCCAAATGAAGCTAGTGAAGGGAAACAACTGTCCTGAGTTAGAAACATAAGCATTTTTTTAACTTTGAGATGCTTCTAGACCAGAGTTTCTTGACCAGGATGACCTTCAGGTGTTCTATCAACTACCAATTGTGTAGGGCTGTGGAAATTGGAAGGTAAGATGGCAAATATGTATGACCACATGTTTTTTTGACAGGAGAGTTAATACTCAAAAAAGTAAATATCCATGTTCTAAAATAGTTATTCTTAAGCTTTACTGGGCACAATAATCACCTGGGGAGCTTGCTGAACTCTCTAATTCCTATAATCACTGTGGTACAAATTTGGGTAGTATCTAAAAAAATTTAAATATGCATTTTCCCTTTAATCCAGAAATCTCTATTCTGAAAATTTATCTTAAAGAGACATCTTCATAAACAAGAGACAACGCATGTACTAAGTTATCACAACATTATTAGTAACAGAAAAATATGAAAAATATTTTTGTATCTAGTTCTCCCTTCCCTTTCCTTCCCTATCCATTATTTTCTTCCTCAGAAATATTAATTTAGCATTTACTGTGCTCAATGTTCTGGGAATACAACAGGGTATTCTAAAGCATGTAGCTTATGCCTCTAGAGGGAATAGGGAGCAAGATCATTGAAGATAAATGTACATTACAATTTATGAATACTCAGGAAACGTTGGTAGGGAAGCTCTGTTGATTGTTAATTGAGAGAAGCACTGTCTTACAACAAGCTCTTGTTAGTGTCATGTCAAAGAATTAGAAACAATGGACTATTTAGTAATGGTAATCTTGCCCTAATATTAGCAACTTGTTACACGGAGGGCAATTAATTTTTCAGAGAACAGATTGTTTGAATCACACTTCTATTAGGATTTTTCTCACAAAGGTCTTAAGTTATCATTTGCTGCTCAACCTCCATGTCTTTTTCCATCTAGTATCAGTGCCGATAATATTCAGCTTTACATGTCAATTTAACAAGTTATAGTCTCTAAATGATTCAATTTAATGCTAACTTAGGTGTTACTGTGAAGATGCTTTGTATATGTGATTAACACATATAATCAGCTAACTTTAATAGAGGAGATTATTCTTCATAAGCTAGGTGGGTTTTTTCTACTCAGTTGAATAGTTTAAGAGAAAAGCCAAAGTCTCCATGAAGAAGAAATTCCACTTGTGGACAGGACCATGAGCTCCTGTCCAAGATTTTCACCCTTCCCTTTCCAACTGCCTGCCCAAAGTATTTTCATCTAATTACCTAGCTCCCTCAACCACATATCAATCGATTCTTTCAAGAAATTTGTATATATTTATGAATCTTACTTGTTCTATTTTTTCTGATGGAACTCTGGTTATACAATGCCCAAAAACTATTTAGAAGAATGCCTCTCCATTGAGTAAGAATTTAAAACAGATATTTGACAGTTCAGGTAATTGTAATTAGCATAAAAGTGAACCAGACTTATTTACCAAGCCAAATGGAGAAAACACAGGTCCTGGGGACCTATTGAAGCCCTAAATCTAGCCATGCCAAAATTAGTACTGCTTGTTTTATTTAGTAATGTGAACCATTAAATTTCTCTTTTTTGCTTAAGCTGATTTGAATGGAGTTTTCTAAAATTTGCAACTGGAAAATTCTTATGTGATAAAGATCACATGGTTAAGACAAATGGTCACTGGAATACCTATCATCATCACAGAAAGAGAAATAGAAGTCAAATGTTCTCCTGACAACAAATGTATTGAGGAAATATTACTTATTAAAATCAGCAATTTAAAAAAACAAATATGAACTATTATAAGGTAATTTTATTTTTCCTAAAAAGTTATTTTAAATAGTCAATGATTTGATCAATATCTCAAAACATTCAGAAGTCAAGAAATACAATATCCATAATTTCCCTCAATAAATGCTTAGTCTTTACTTTGTTTTGCCACAGGAAACAGCAAAACTAAAAGAACAACATTCACAGAAGAATAAAAGCAATGAAACCATTAGAAATATATAGAATTTCTATCAGCCAACCTGTTCCAAATTATATATGTGTGTGTGTGTGTGTGTGTGTGTGTGTGTGTATGTGTGTGTGTGTGTGTGTGTGTGTGTGTGTATATATATATATATATATATATATATATATATATATATTCCATAAGATAAATTATCCAAATAACAAGTTTTAGATATTCAGTATAATAGGATTTTACCTATTCTCAAGTTAAATTGTGAGGCAAAAGTGTTTCTAATGATTTATCAAAGAAAGATGAAAATTACTTAGTTGAATAAAAACAAGGTAATGACCTATTGGGTTAGGCCTTAATGGCCTAATGCCCAATTGGCTGGTGACTAAGATATTCCAAATAAACTGTATTATCCACCATGAACCTAATCAGCAGTCTCTGACTTTGATATTCTTCATGAAATATAGATTGCATAGCTAGGAAATTCAGTTTGAAATATCTGTCTGGTTCATTATCTGTTTCTTGCTTTGTTTTGTTTTGTTTCCCAAGAAGAAGCTCTTCCTCCACAGGATTTAGCACTTATAGCACATTTGCCCTTATATTGCAGTATCTCCACCCTCGTCCCCTTTTCCCTAGCTTATTGGACCAGCAGTGGACACCAACCATACAGCATCCAATAAAGTGTTTGCATTGTGTCAAAGAGGTTCTCTGACTTAGATTTTTAAAATTATGACAGAGAAACCTCTCAGTGACTTTTGGATGGAATAGACCTATGAAGTCAGGGCTTTGTTTAGCTGTGTTTGAAGCATATAGTCGTGCAAAAGGAAAAGCTTGTCAGGAGAGGGGAAGATAGATACAAAGATGATAGAGATAAAGATGAGAATAAGACAGAAAGGGGGTGCAGGGAAAGAAAAAGAGGAGGAGGAGTTAGAGAGGAGATGGGTTAGAGAGGAGGGGAAAGAAAAAGGGGGGGAAAAGGGGAGTGGAGGGGAGTGGGAGAGAAATGAAGCAATCATAAAGAAAGAATTATTCTCCTTTTGCTCATATATGTCCTTAAACTTCTCACAGGAAATGTGTTAATGTGTTAAGTACTGGGTTTGCTAACCAGAAGTTAGGAATAATAAAGATTTACTTCAAGTGATGCTATCAATAAAAAAAAATGTACCAAATGAAAATGAATTTGATCTAATGTTAACCTCTGTACTACCATGGTGAAATTATCTTCTCTCCACCTGAGATAGTAGGATTATTAAGCCATAATAGAGACCTAGAAAGATAAATTGCTTTGCACAGGATCATACAAGAAAAAGCAATTAGAGGGTTTGGTTTAAAACTCCAGGTCTCTTCATTCATGGAAATGTGCTGTGCTCAATTTCTTCCCAATATTTCCCTGTTCTCCAATATAGTGTTAAAGGCTTATAAAACCACACATTCTTATAGTTCTAATTATATTCAATTTTAACTATCATTTATAAGTATCAAAATAGTATTCAGATTTCCTATTTGTTTTTTCAATTAGACAGTAAGCATTCTGAAAAAGGAGTCCGTGTTGTCTATAGTATATGAAATATTTTCTATGTCTGATAAACAAATGATAGCAATAACAACACTGAACGTGAGTTTTTTCTGCAGTATTTGGACCATTGAAATACTTATATGTAAAGCTGTAATGTGCTGAGATACTGTGAAAGGCTATTTGATGTATGTGCATTTTTCATCACCTTTTCTATGTATGCAAATAGAGAGATGAAAACGCTCATATGTAAAGTGCTTCAAAATGCTAACTCAAAGCAAGTGCAACAGACTCAAGCTTTTTCATACACTATATAACAATGCAAATAACAATGGTCTAAAAACTTACGCTTTAAAAACCCATAATCCAAGTTTCTTTCCCTTCCTTCTTCCTCTTTTAGTTTCTTCCTTCCCTTTTAGTTATAAGCAACATTTAGAAGACAGATTTCTCCATTTAAGTTAGAACCTACATTAGCAGGCACATAAATGTTCATTTGAGTATGATCATTAAAGTTAAAATTAATAGGTTAAAGTCAGAACGCAGAATTCAAGTAAATTAATTTTATGAAGAATTTGTAAAATTCCATGGAAGGTGATCTCACTTAACATTAGGTATACCACTTAAATAGTTTGGAATCCAGCATTAAATTGTAAGTAATTTGAAATCAAGGACTATCATCTTCATGGAATAATCATAAAATCAGCTAGATACAAATCACTTCAAAATTTTTAGGTACCCATCCAATATCATTATGTCTGTGTTTTCCTCCCAAAATATCCAACCAATATTTGTCAAGTGCCAAAAGCAAATGGCTTGACAGAAACAGATTACTTCAACATACCCTAAATGCTAAAGAAAGCTCGCACTTTAGAAATGGTTAGCTCATATTCGGGTATAAAATTCTATTGGACAGAAAAATGACTGGGCACACAAAATTGATCAAGTCAACAATAGAGGGGGTGAGACCAGGACTTTGAGGATTTCAGGCATATCCTTCCCTGCTAGACATTTGTCTCTCATGCCTTGACCTGTTGAGGTTGTGCTTTGGTGTTTGCTCTTAAAGTCCAAACTCTACTGTCTGGTGTTCCTACCCTTGGATAGTTAAAATATTCCTGATTTTGTTTCTCAGTGGCTGCTTGTATTCTCTCCAGATCCTTAATTGCAGTTTTTATTCCAACATGGTGACCTGCCTCTGAATCTTACCATTATTTTAGTTTTATAACGTAATTGTTGTATCCTAGAAGTAAATGGTAGGCTGATTCTGATTAGCTTTGATGTTGTAATTCAGAACAATCCTTTGGACTTTGGTGGTAGTACATGCAGAAGTAGTACAAACTTAAGAGAGAATTATTAATTTATACTTTCATTCAACGAATACTTATTGAACATCCATTTTGTCAGACACTGTCAAACTTGTGCTATTGTCAACCTTGATATTGGATGATACATACAAAGACACAGTCAGAATTATCTGATTACAACTTTTGATTCTAAGCAAGCTGTTTAACTTCCAAGCCCCAACTTCATATTTATCAGGGAAATTAGAAAAATAATGCCTAAAGATACATTTTTGAGTTAAATGAGGTGAAATGAGATGGTTAGTATATTGAAGATGCTCAACATGAATATGTTTCTCTCCTTACTTTGTCCAATGCTTCTTATTTTATATGATGTTCTGTTTCTTTTTTAGCGGACAGTTTGGGGATGATGACTGGAAACAGAGGTAATTTTACACAGCGTTCAAAGTTATAAATGCCAGTTTGCTGGAGGAATAAATTCTTGCCAAAAGGTCTGGCTTTGGCAGGGGTAAGAGTGGTGTACGGGTAGGTACTTGGTGATCCTCACTTTCGCACGACATAAGGTAATGAACTCCATATTGATTGAAAAATTTTAGCTACAGAAGAAAATGTGAGATGCTGTTTAGAGGTACAGTCCAACTTCAGTGGAACCAACACTTGCTGAACTCGAATAATGTGCAAAGTGAGAGGTTATGATGATAAAAGTTGAAGAAGGGCCATTCATCTGCCGTCAAGGTTCTCATATTCTCTTACAGATTCACTTGAAACTAGCTATAAATTAGGTATTTTGAGAACTCTTTGGGCAAATACAGATTCTTTTTTTCAAATAAAAGTCACTGATAGCTATAATACAGTTAAGATATTCATACTTTTGTAAAGTCCTGCATTTAAAATTACTTACCTATCTCTCTGAATAAAAACCTGATTTAGTAATGATGAAGGAAAACGAAAAGATAAATGAACACTTCTCTAAATGCAATGTAAAAAGAAAAAAGAAAAAAACCAAAACTCTATAGATCCATTTCATGACAATTCTTATTTTACATTTGGTATAAATTGGAGAAACAGCATACTAAAATCTCCAAGTTAGAAAATCATAGTAAGCTTTTACAAAAAGAGTAGTGAAATGCCAAGTCAATGTGCATAAACTATAGGAAAATCTCCAGAGGCTACCACTTGGCAGAACAACGACATAAGGATCAAATGAATGAGCTTAGGGGAATGGATTACAGAAAAATATTTAACATTATTTGGATAGGAAGCTGGGCCATGTTCTTATTACTTATTCAATTGGTCCACACAGGTGAACTCATCTTATTCTCTTTATTCCAAATGGTTTGTTGAGACTGCTGTCAGCATAGATGATTTTCTGAGGACATTGACCCAGTGTGCTGCAGTGGCCAAAACAGGCCGAGATAATAAAGAGGGATGTTAGAAACAAAATGAAAACTATTATCCTACTCTTTTAACTCTTATGGAGAATTTTAAGTGGAATTCTCTGTTTAGTTCTAGTTGCAGTGCTTTTAGAAAGTTTCTATTGCATCTAGAAACCACAGTGAAGCTTTCAACATAGTCCATGATCAGATGTGGTAACAGTAATAGTGGCAGGGTAGGGGCAGTATTGGGATAGGCAGGTGAGCCATCTTCGTAGAAATGGAATAAAATGATTGCATTTCTGATAGAAAAAACAAAGCTTAAAAAATCTCTGAACAAAACCTATAAAAACACTGAGGTTTAAAAGGCTTTGCCAGTAACAGTTCATTGTGACTCTCTTCTCATAGTTTTTCCAATAAGGACTGTGCCAAAATGACCATACTTTATGTTACGTGACCCCACACTACTCCTTCCCAATCACCATACTCAATCACAAGTACCAAATGGGGATAGGAATTTTACCTAAGAGTAACCAATAAATGTCTTCAGTGTAAACTAATGACCCCAGTTAATCAAATTATTTCTCTTGAGATATAATTTATCTCCACTTGTTAGTAGTGGGAAAAAGGGGGAAGAATATCCTGACAAGAAAACCATTTCCAGCTTTTATGTCCATGATTTTTTTTTACTCTTTTAAAAATTTAAGTCTAATTTAGTTAACATATAGTATTAGTTTTAGGAGAATTTAGTGATTCAACACTTACAAATAATACCCACTGCTCAACAGAAGTGCCTTCCTTAATGGCCATCCCCAGTTTAGCCCATCTTCCCAGCCACCTTCTCTGAGCAACCCTCAGTTAGTTCTCTGTATTTAAAAGCCTCTTATGGTTTGCCTCCCGCTCTGATTTTATCTTACTTTTCCTTCTCTTTACCTATGTCCATTTCTTTTGTTTCTTAAATTCCACATATGAGTTAAATCATATATTTGTCTTTCTCTGACTTATTCTGCTTAGCATAATACATTTTAGTTCCATCCACATTGTGGATGGTTTCATTCTTTTTGATTGTCAATAATATTCCATTGTACATATAACTCATCTTCTTTGTCCATTCATCAGTCAATGGACATTTGGGCTCTTTCCATAATTGGGTTGTTGCTGATAGTACTGCTATAAACATTGGGTTCATATGCACCTACGAATCAGCATTTTTGTTTCCTTTGGGTAAATACCTAGTAGTGCAATTGCTGGGTCGTCGGGTAGGTATTTCGTTTGTTTGTTTTAGTATTTTGAAGAACCTCCATATTGTTTTTCAGGGTAGCTACACCAGTTTGCCTTCCCATCAACAGTGCAAAAGGATTCCACTTTCTTCACATCCTCACCAACATCTGTTGTTTCCTGAATTGTCAATTTTAGCTATTCTGACAGGTGTGACATGGTATCTCATTGTAGTCTTGATTTGTAGTTCCCTGATGTTAAGTGATGTTGAGCATTTTTTCATGTGTCTGTTAGCCATCCGGATATCTTCTTGGAAAAATGTTCATGCCTTGTGCCCATTTCTTCACTGGATTAATTTATTTTTTGGGTATTGAGTTTGATATGTTCTTTATAGATTTAGGATATTAACCCTTTATCCAGTATGTCATTTGCAATATCTTCTCCCATTCCATCAGTTGCCTTTTAGTTTTTTTTATTGTTTCCTTCACTGTGCAGAAGCTTTTTATCTTGATGAGGTCCCAATAGTTCATTTTTGCTTTTATTTCTCTTGCCTCTGGAGACATGTCTAGTAAGAAGTAGCTGAAGCTGATGTTAAAGAGGTTTTCTGCCAGTTTTCTCCTCTAGGATTTTGAAGGTTTCCTGCCTTACATTTAGGTCTTTCATCATTTTGAATTACACCATTTTGTGTATGGTCTAAGAGATTTGTCCAGTTTCATTTTTCTGCAGGTCACTGTCCAGTTTTCTCAACACAATTTGCTGAAGAGACTACCTTTTTTTCTATTGGATATTCTTTCTCCTTTGTCAAAGATTAGTTGGCCATATATTTGTGGGTTCATTTCTGGGTTCTCTAATATAGCTTGGAGCCTGAAATTGTGATTCCTCCTGCTTCGGTTTTCTTTTTCAACACTACATTGGCTATTTGGGGGTCTTTTCTGGTTCCATACAAAAGTTAAAACTGTCCTGGCTCTGTGAAGGATATTTGTGTTATTTTGATAGGGATGGCATTGAATGCATAGATTGCTTTGGGTAGTATAGACATGATCAATCTTCCTATCACACATCAAAATAAAGCAAGGAAAAGAGTACTTGGACATTTTACCAAGACTTTCTATAAAAAGGGAAAATTTCTCCATTTGGATCAGAATTCCCAAAATGCATGTATTCTGCCTATATAATGCTGAATTTTAGTATCTTGGTGTAAAATTTATAAACATTTTTATCCAGATTGAGGCATATTTGCCTGTGTGATGTTCGTTCAATTAACAGAAATTCCTATAGTGCATACTAGGGGACAACAAGCTACAGTGAATCAGAGTTAGAGAAGAAGACACAGTTGCTGCCACTCAGGAGCTCAGAGAGCAATAGGAATTATTTATGCAAACAAACCATTAGCACTTGAGATGAACATGATTCTAAAGTGGTGGGAATGCCTTCCTCAGCCAGGAGGAATTAAGGAAAACTTTAGATGTGAAGCTTGAGTGGAGGTCTGAAGGAAGAGCGAGAGTTTGCCAGATTGACTTAAGATGAACTGGAAGTGCATGCAAAGTCCAGAAAATGACTAAGCACATGCCACTTCAGATGTCAATTCTATTCACAGAGTTACTATCAGAGATGAGATCCTGGGGATGTTCTCTCGTATGCCTTATTTTTAATCCTGTGACACACTTTTGATATTAGACATTGTAATTCTTAAGGAAACGGATCTTCAAGGAAATTAAATAATTTGTCTAGAATTATATAATTAAAATAGAGGTAGACTTAAACTCCAGTTTTCTGATTCTAAACCCAGGTATCCTTCTAGTCCAACAAATTACCTTCCTATGGACGAAGGGGGTGAGAAGGCATTTTCTTATCACGTGTTTAATCTACACAGACTGGAATTTGCCTTTGGGTAGACTGATAGACTGTACTAGGTATGTGCAAATAGAAGTCCTTATGCAATCCAATAAATAGCATCAAAGGGGCTCTTTTTATTAACAGAAAGAAGTGTTTTGAACCCTTTTAAATTCTAAAGGTAACAAAATTTTAAAGAAACTATTGTTCTAAGGCCATCTTTTTTAAAAAGTTCTGCTTGAAAATGAAGACCCAAGACCTGGAAACACCTGAAATGTAGCTTCTAAAAACTTTTCATCCATTAGTGGCCATACTCAGCTTTTTATTATGGAGGATGAGAGGGACATTCCCTTCACAAGGTCATAGGCCAGGGGATGACTAGTGTCACTCTGCCTTTGTCGATAGGCACATTTATTGAGTACCTACTCTTTGGAGGGCACTATAATAGGTGTTGCTGGGAAGTGCAAGGTAAATAGAAGATGTGGTCTCTGCCCTTGTTTCAGGTGCTGGCAGAAAGAGACACAGCACTAGTGTGCTCCAAGTGGGACAATAAACTTGTTGGTCCTTTCAAATCAATGTCAAAATGGCTAGGGATATCAGCCTTTGCCTTTACAACTTATGCTAGATGACAACACCCAAGGGCCATAGCCAGCCTGATGCATAGCCCTCTGAGACCACATAAAAGGGATCTGTCTAGACCTTAAATTTTTTTTTTTAAAGTAATACATGTTATATCTTTAGTGGTATTACAAAGCTTTTTTTCCTGACTTTTATAGACAGTCTCAGAGAAAATGGAATGCCATGAAAGACATCTAACACTTTAAGTGACTACTTGGCAGTATTCTCTCAACATCTGGATATCCTTAAAATGCTATGCAGTCATGTATAGTCTAAAATCCATTACAGTTTGAATGGAAGGCTAATAGCAGCAACAATATTCACAGCAACCCTTCAGGCACAGTGGGCTGTTATTTCTGGAGGCTAAATGCTGAGTATTGTTTTCTATAATTTGAATACCTCTGAATGTCTTTCTCAGTGTGTGAGTATCTCTCATTTCACTAACACATTCCATTCCTTTTTACCTGGCTAAAATTAGTATATTTGTTAGAACCAATTCTAAATATCTGAATCCCAATAGTTAGCAAATATACTCTTCTGTAATCTAGTTCACTGTCTGAAAATAATTAAATACATAACAATGTAAACCAAATATGCTATTTTACATAGCATTTGAAGAAAGGAAACATAAAGCCGTTTGTGTAAATCATTCCAAATCCAGAAAATGAAAGCATGAGATTTTATTTTACAGGAAACATATAGGCTACCCTTCTTCCAACTATGGTTGGTTTTATACTCTAAGTTGTGCACAGGCTTAGCAAGTTTTGAATGTATTCTGGCATGTGTATCTTATTTGGGGTTTCCTCAGAAGCAAATGTAGGCACAAAGATTAGGGCGGAAGTTAGGAGTTAAAGAAAAACACCAGTCAAATGGGCAAGTCAAAGAAGGAAAGGAAAGGAAAGGAAAGGAAAGGAAAGGAAAGGAAAGGAAAGGAGCCATGGAAGTGTATGCCATGAAGCCAGGTCCCACTGTGAGTGACTGGAGTTCCATTATACTGGACAAACTTTGGGAACAGGGTAAAATCTCACCTCAGTGTTATCTCATAGGGCAAGGGATATGTATATAGTACCCACCCCCCTCCCCAGTTCATCACGGTTGAGGAGAGCTCTTAGGGTTAATTCTCTGCCATGTGTGGCTGATCACAGGGCTGCAAAGGAGTCACAGCTGTGAAAGAAAGCCCACAGGCAAAGAAGTACAGGTGCAGGTGGTTGAACGTTTGGCCACTGTTCATCAAAGTGATAATAGCAAAGGGACATGTGTGGGACCCCTACAGTGTCTGCAATAATATGATAGTAAAAGGAGATTAAATTCTTGTAATTGGGATATCCTAAGGAAGAATACAAATTAAGTGCCAACTGAAATCAATTGATAGTACCCTTCCTAGTGCTGGAGCCCTATTTAAAGAAGGCTTCTAAGCCCTTATGCCTGGTTAGCAAACATACCTAAATTGGAAATTTTGGTCATGAGCCCCGCAGGGCTTACTGGTAATGCATTTGCCGTGTATGTTCCATTCCTTGTTTAGAAAATCTGCCAATCCTTACTTATCGGAAAAAATAATCCATCAGCTTAGTCTTGATAGAAAGTATACTAAAAACAGAAGCAAGAAAATTGCTGTATCTAGCTAAGAAAGCTATAAATACTGGTTAAAAGACAAAACTCTGAACAAATTAGGAAATTTATACCCTTTCTTATGTTGAGAAACTTAGTCCATAAGCAAGTTAAAGTTTGTGAATGTATAAATTTGAACCAATTATAAAATCTATAGACAGTGAACACTTCCTTGCTCTAAATTGCATTATATACTATTATGCCAACTAGGTAGAATTGTGACAAATGCTAGATTTTTTAAAATCATCACTGTAGAAATGTCAAAAGTCTTTCTCCAATGGTTTCAATATTCCAAATTTCTTTTATGTGGATTTTATAGATTTGATGTATCCTGACACAAAAGTAGGTTCAAATCTAAATTCAAAACAATTTACGTTTTGTTTCAAGTTTGAACTCAATAAATGCAAAGTAGTATATCTGCATGAGAAATAATTGAATCCACTCTAAGTAAATTAATACTTTACAAAATAATTACATAAAATATTTGGAAGTGGTCTCCCAGTCACTTCTTTAAAAAGTTGATTTGATCTGAATGTGTACCTTTGCTTGGTGGAAGTGGGGTTAGGTTAGACTGAATTATTCATCCTGTCATGATAAATATTAGACATATGAACAGCATGGCCTATGCTGAATGAACAAAGACATTTGACTGCAAATATTGAAGATGAAAAGGCAGAATAAAATGATGGAAGATTGCATATCTAGTTCCTTTGATTGAATTTCCAATTTCTGATAATGTTAGTTTTTAGTAGAAAAGAAAAACTAAGTTAAGCCAATTTTGTTTGGGGGATAGTAGATAAGCTAGAGCTGCTGGATAAGTGAGGTTTAGTCAATAATAATTTTCTCCTCCAATCAAGAATCTCAATTTGTGTCTCCAAAATAATTAAGGTAGAATGGAAGAGTATGAAATAAGCTCAGATAAACACAGAAAGGGAGAATGATCAGAGCCAGATAATGCAGAGATTTGTAAGCCATTTGCAGAACTCTGGCTTTTTCTCTGAACATAATGGAAAGCTACTGGAAAGTTCTTAGCTGAGAAGCCATACCTCAACATAAGTGATCTGCTTAAGTTTAAAAATGATCAGTCTGATTATGGTGATGCAAAAAATAGGGTAAGGGTGGGGTTTAGGAGACTAGTTAAGGAGGCATGATGCAGTCAAGATGATAATGATAGTTTCCACCAAAGAGTTATAGGTAGTGGTGGTAAGAAGTTAGAGTCTTAACATTTTAAAGTTCTTGATGGCACAATTTGTTGTTTTATTAGAGTCAGGGTATGAAAGGAAGAGAGAAATCAAGAACGTTGATTCAGACATCATGACAAATTGAATTACTATATTTGAGCAGGGAAGTTCAAATTTGGATTTATTGTTTGTTATGCCTGTAAGATATCCAAGAGAAAATGTTGTCTAGGTAGTTGGATATGTAAGTCTGAAGTTCAAGAAAGAGGTCCTGGTAAGAGACACAGTTTGGGAGTAAATAGTGTGTAAGTGTTTTTTAAAGCCAATGACTAGATGGGTTCACCTACGGAGTATAGGCAGAGAAGGGTGAGGAAAGGATGATCCTGGGGCACCCCAAGGCTTGTGGTTCAGGAATATAAGAACAACCAGGAGGCTGTGAAGATTCAGCCAGTAAAGCAGAAGAAGAATGAAGACCAAGTGAGGTTCCTGAAGTTAAAGAAAGTAAATGTTTCAAGGAAGAAAGAAAATAATCAGCTGTGACTAACACTGATGAGAGTTCAAGTAAAATGTGAAATGAAAATTGATCTTTTAATTTAGACATATTCAGCTGATTCTTGACCTTAGTAAGAGTGCTTTCAGTGAAGAGGTAAGGGAGTAATCATGACTGAAGTCATTTAAGAAAGAACTGGAATGAGAATAATTGGTATTGAGTAGAGACAACTCTTGTACTATGTTTTTCTATGACGTAAAGGAGAAGAGTAACAAGTCAGGATCCTTTTTGTTGGCGGGGGCAGCTAACACATTAGGAAAAATCAGGCATGCTAGTAATCTATAAGAATGGGAGAGAAAAAGAATAAATACAGTGCAATAAAAAGAGGGAATAAAGTTTTTAAGGGGCCAGGAAAGGAAGAAAACTAGTGAAGAAGGAAAGAATCTGGCTTTAGACAGGGGGATAGACAGTGCCCTCAAAGTAACAACGAGAAAAGCAGAGCAATTCAGATATAATAGAGATGGTTGATGGAAGGTAGTTGCATATGGAAGTTCTGTTGTGTGGCACGTATTTTCTCACTAAAATAAGAGGAAAAATCACTCAGAGAATAAAAACTTGGGGAGGAGGTAGAAGATTGAAAAGAGAAGAAATGTTGTGAAAAAATGTAGTAGAAGAAAAAAATACAGCAAAATTTTTGGGCTCTAATATCAACCACTCAGACAATAGTGTTTAGGAATTTTAAATGAGAGTAATGAACATTATTGTTATTTGTATTTTGTTTGCTGTTTTTCTGTTTGTGTGCTATTTGCTTCTTCTGTCTTGGCTGGGTACAAGTGTAGAGATGTGGAGAGTTGAATTTAACCGAGTCTGTTGTTTTGCCAAGAGAATGGAATAAATGAAGAGATGGACAAGAGAGTTGAAGGTACAAGTAAGATGGAATAATTTGTGACTGGAAAAAATCAATTTATTATTAATATTTGAAAAGTTTCCTTGTGATATCTTTTTCAAAAAAATTATACATAGAGCTAGAACTAAATTTAACAATACCCTCAAAGGTGGGTGGGGGGATGAAGATGCCACCAGCTAGACCCCAAGACCTGGCCCTGACTGCCCATTTGTTTCTACTTCCTAACATTTGTCCTACATTTTCCACTATACTCTTCTGTCCAGCTTTCTTCCTGATTCAGGCAAATGAACCCCCAAACTATCCCCAAGTGATGGTGACTGCCCTGCCAAGACCTCCCCACAGCCCAGACCACCCAGACCTTTTGAGCTAAACATGACTCTATGCCTACATAGATGAACCATGTAGCGACCTCTGGAATTGCCTACCATTACTTTTACCTCATTATAATACTACAAATCTCTCCCCAAGGAGGAGGATCAGTTTCATTTACATAACATACATGTTATGGGCATGTTTTTTAAGGCACATGTGTGACCTTATTCCCACCTCTACATCGGATGACAAAGCTTTCCTATGTAACCATTAATCCTAACCCTGAACAAAAGGAACCCATTCACCCTCTCTCAGGGAGTCACAGCTTTGGAATCCATTCCCATAATCTCCTTATTTGCTGCAAATAACTTTTCTTTGGGGGACAACTCAACTTGGTGCAGTTTCTGACTTACCAAGGAGCAAACTTATGTTGGTTTGGTTACAGAGAGGACATTAAAATATATTATAAAGGTCCAAAATACTTTACACACATTCTGGTGCCTGTAGGATAGGTCCAAAGACTTATAAGTACTAAATATAATCATTTAAACATGTTTTAAACTTTCATTATGTTTACTATAAAAAATCTAATATAATATGTATTAAATATAACAAATAATCTATTTAACTATTTTTAAATGTTTTTTAATGTTTATTTATTTTTGACAGAGAGAGACAGAGACAGAGTATGAGCAGGAGAGGGGCACAAAGAAAGGGAGACAGAATATGAAGCGGGTTCCAGGCTTTGAGCTGTCAATACAGAACCTGACATAGGGCTCAAACCCATGAACCAGGAGATCATGACCTGAGCCAAAGTTGGACACTTAACTGACTAACTCACCCAGGCCCCCCTATATTTAACTATTTTTTAACATTAACATTAATTTTAAAAAAGAATGATCCTACCCAAGGCTTATAACTATAATATTATATCTAAAACCTATGCGTATGGGACAAGATATCTTAAATCACCTAATTTTAGTGTATAAAAAGATCTTAGAGACCAACTACATTTCTCATTGGCTTGCAGATTTTTGAGATGAAGTAGGACACAAATGAAGTCTAAGGGCACAACTAAAGCTATACAGGCAGACCAGAGACTAGATCTTATATATAAGTCGCTCATTTGTGTTCATAACAAAAAAATGAGTAACTAAAACAATTAGAACTTCCCAACTCATCTTTATGCTTAACAAGTATTCTCTCTGACAATGTGGAATTGCTAGATTACACACAACACCCATCTCACTGTTGTTCTGGACTATGTTCAGAAAGACATTCATTATTACAAGACCAGAGTCTCAGGACATACAACGTTGCCTAAGAACTCCAATAAGGATTTTAAATTGAAAAAGATAGAGGGACACTACAAGGACAAAACTATGCTCAGCTTCTAGTGATTCAATTATGTTGTGGACAATGGCAAACTAGCTATAATAAAGAATCACTAATGGGGCATCTGGGTGGCTAAGTGGGTTGAGTGTCTGACTCTTCATTTCGGACCAGGTCATGATTTCATGGTTTTATCAGTTCGAGCCCTGCGTGGGGCTCTGTGCTGACCTCTCAGAGCCTGCTTGGGATTTTCTGTCTCCTCCTCTCTCTTCCCCTCCCCTGCTTACACTCTGTCTCTCTCAAAATAAATTTTAAAAAATTAAAAAAGGAATCAGTGATAACCACTACAAAAAAAAAGAGGCAGTCTTTTGAAGGAAAGCTTTGAGCAGATTATGAGGAATAATCAATAAGAGCTGAAATATGTTGGGCTATTTATTAGTCCCAAAGGTATGGCAGATGATAAGTGCTCACTAGAAAAACAAAGTTGACTACTAAAAAACAAACGTGTGCCCAATGAACTAACTGAAACTAAGTTTATAATGAAGATAAATAATGCCATATTTGAAAATGACATAAAAAATATGTAACATAGACTAGGTTCTCTTTTTTTTTTTTTTTTTTTTTTTTTTAACATTTTTTTTTTTTTTTTTTTTATTTTTGGGACAGAGAGAGACAGAGCATGAACGGGGGAGGGGCAGAGAGAGAGGGAGACACAGAATTGGAAGCAGGCTCCAGGCTCTGAGCCATCAACCCAGAGCCCGACGCGGGGCTCGAACTCACAGACCGCGAGATCGTGACCTGGCTGAAGTCGGACGCTTAACCGACTGCGCCACCCAGGCGCCCCGATTCTCTTAAGATTATTATTTTTTTTAAATTATTTTCCTAATGAGACCTTGAGGAACTCTGTCCATGGTAAACTTTCACTAGGATCTTTCTACTTTTTTATTCTCCTCTGATATTAATCAAATTCACTTCTATTCTATTTCAACTCTTAACCCAAACCAGATTGTCTTCCTTATACACTAATTGCATTATTGTATGGTTAAGAAGTGTCTTTCACAGACCTTCAAGTGATTTGCCTGTGCCACCCAGGTGCCCTTTGATCTTATTGTTTCACCAGGTGTTGTTGGTTAGGCAAGTGTCCCCTTGCTGGTTCTCTCCTCCATGAATTCTTTCTGGACTGCTCACAAAAAGCCTGCAAGTTCAGGAGGGTAGTCTTCCCAGATTGAGGAGGACCTTGTGGTCAAGAAGAGATATGAACCAATTCTACCCTGCTATATTCAACAAACCATTCCATTACTGTTTTCTCATTTCTTCATGATTTATTTTCAGGTGTCAGTAACTGCCACTAATTTATTTGCTGAGTTTTTTTCTGTGCCATTTAAAGCTGAGAGTTTAATTTAGACTTGGACCTTGAATAATAAACCTCTCTTTCCTATTATACCTGCCCGATATCAAATATGCTCAATCCAATTAGGTTCCGATGTTAGTTATTGAAACTCTTATAAGAAAAAATGCAATCCAACCAGCAAAGAGTTTCTAGAGATAAGACACCCATACAAAACAAGGTGTGATACATTTCTTTTTTTTTCCCAAAACCCCTCTTTTAATGGGAAAATTCTCAGAAGTGAGATTAACTATATAATCAAGTAACATTTTTAATGTAGAAAACTTGGACTTTGTTTTTGAGAACATACCCTTGAGTCAATACTGACATCCATTCTAATTAAGTGATTCTGGCTTAAAATTTGTCTTGTGAAATAAGGCCTGTAGAAAGAAATCTACTTCTGGAGGTCTTTGGATAGTTTCTAGGAATGACAGTTCATGTGAATTGAGAAAATTAAGTTGACCTTTCACTGAGAACAGTCCAGCAGAAGACCTCTTTGAATATATGTTCATGAGAGGGGAAAGCCATTGCTCACTAGTCAATTATTGATGATAGGTACATTGGTACATTATTAAAATCCTGAACTTCCTAACATAGCAGCTGACACACAGTGGGCTCTCAGTATTTGCAAGAAAATGAAAAGTTGTCAGTTTTTTATATAGTATATATTTCTTTTTTTTTTTTTTTCAACGTTTTTTATTTATTTTTGGTACAGAGAGAGACAGAGCATGAACGGGGGAGGGGCAGAGAGAGAAGGAGGCACAGAATCGGAAACAGGCTCCAGGCTCCGAGCCATCAGCCCAGAGCCTGACGCGGGGCTCGAACTCACGGACCGCGAGATCGTGACCTGGCTGAAGTCGGACGCTTAACCGACTGCGCCACCCAGGCGCCCCTAGTAGATATTTCTTAACCTTCTAATCTCATTCTCTGATTATAGAGTTAACCACTGAACTGTTCAAAGATAATCTTTCAACAGAACATGGAGAATCAATCTGTATTGATTTACTCATAATCAGAAGACTGTGTGTTCATGAAACGTTTAAACAAAAACTGCAGTGACAAATAATAATTTCTCCATTCTGAAAATTTGAAAAGTTTTTCCAACACCTCTTATTTTCTTTACTAAGTATCTATCATAGTCTCTATTAAGCAAATATCTGTCAATTGATGTTGCGTCAAAAAAGAAGAAAAAAAGAGGAAGAGAAGAAGGAGAAGAAAGAAAAAAAAGAGCAACTTTAAATTAATTGGCAGGTGGCATACAGTTAATTTTAGAAATGTCATGTAGTAATACTTTATCTTGTCCACCTAACAACTTAAATTTAAAATGGTGGAAACAATTTGCCTTTCTATCGTAAAATTTCAAAATTATTTTAAAAATGGAGATTTTTTTTCTCCCTTACATGATAGGCTGAAATGCCAAATGATATTTTCTTCCTGAGAAATACTGACAATAAAAAGGATACTTTTAGTGTTTCCATGTTATGAACAGGCTGGTTCATATGAGAACAAATTACTGAGGCTCTTAAACTAGTTTTTGTTTTGTTTTAATTTATAAAATGACGAAGATAAAATCTCTTTTGTGAGAGATATTGTGATTACTAATTAACAAATTAAATGAGCCAAGAACTATGTTTGTTAAATAATAAATTGTCAATGATAGTTTTCCTCTACTAAATATTTTAAACTGAAAGTTCATGGGGGATAATGGTAAGAGTTAAGTGCATGGCCTTGAGCAGACAATACATTGTCTGTTAGCCTTCCTTTACTCATCCTTGAAATGGTCATAATAAAAATATGCTTCATACTTCATAGGATTATTGTGAAGATCAAGGGAGATAAACATGAAAGCCTTTTGAGAATTATAAATCCATATTAAAGTGTACTGCTAATTTATATGATTTTATATTTTTAAAACTGCTTACAACAATGTTTTGGTATGACAGGAAAATGAAATACAAGGATTCAAATAAGAAAAACAATTATTTATTATTATCTTAATATCTGTATTCAATTATGGCCTGCAGTTATCCTGTAAATGCTAAAGTGCTTCTTTGAAATCAGCTAATGTGAATTTCTCCTTAGATAATTATTGTACAGTATCAAGTGGTACTATTTTTTTTTTTAATTTCGGACATTATTAAAAATGACATATGGCACCAGAAACATTAAATATATTCTAGAGTACTTTAAAAACTGCTATTTTCCCATAACTGATGCTCAGTCTTCTCAACTGTTTTTCTTCAGGTTATTAACTCCAACTCAGTAATGAAATAGCATCTTAGTTAATATGAGGACCTCAGACCTCAGTGCGCCATGGTAATTAAGGGAAAAAAAATCTAACATGTTTAATATGATATTCTCCTCACCTATGAATTTAATAAGACTACTAATTGATATTTTCAAGAGCCATTAAAATATGTCTCATTAAGAGCTTATTTAGCTGCTCAGTTTCTAGATGAACAAGGCCATTTAAAAAAATTAAGGATCATTTGATTTCAGGTAAAAACATAAGTCCAGGGGACACAGAAAATAGTACTCTCTCCAAATACACCACAATTGTAAAAAATATTAACATTCTAAAATGCACTTTAGAAAATTTAGTGCCAAAGGACTTGCCTAAGTATAGCACTTAACACACTGTCTCACCCATAATCAGCTCTCAGTAAATATTTGTAATTTATTCTTTGACTGAAAGAGCTCTTAATATATCTTGTTTTCCTTATAGGAGCAGCTCTTTAAAATGCAGGTAAAGCACAAATAGATCAAGCAATTTACACCAGCACATTAATTTCTTTCTAGTGAAATCTTCTTTAATCTTTTGTTAAAAAGTGATAAATAGCATTTTAATTGCACTGGAGAAATCTGTTTAATGCAGATACAGCAAGAAGAGGACAGGGCTTTCTCTAATAGTTCAACTCCAAATGCACATGAAGACTGGACATCTGTTATTTTCTGGCTCTTTATAAAGCAAAGGGGATAAACTTCATACTCTTCTGTAGGAAACCTGCACATGAGTGCACACACACACATACATTTGGACCTGCACAAACATACACATGTGCACACACCTAAACATCACACATACATCTCACACACATGTACACACCTACACTCACACAGCTCTTCTTCTCAGGAAAAGTTATGTTAGGTGTTACTGATAACATTCCAACAACAAATGAAAACAGATTTTGACAACCAGGTAGTCCCATGGAAACTATTCCACATGTGTAGATGCACAGGGCACTGCACCTGATGTAAAAAATCAGGTACACTGGATAATGCCATCAGAATTCTAAGTTCAGATACTCTAAAAATATAGACATACTAGAGATTTATATGAAAGCAAACTTTGAGAAGTGACTAAATCAAGTAGTTCACAGAAACAGAAAACACAAGACCAGTGATTGCATTTATATACCAAGTAGTATATTGTCCTGTTATTGCTAATAGGAGTCACTCTTTTGTGAATCTTTCAACATGCCAAAGTCTAGGTTTACTGAGTATATATCTCTCTGTGTATTTCATCTCCTAAAAACAACAATGACAACAAAACTAGAGAATGAGTATCAGTAGCCACCATTTTACAAATAAGTTGTGATTTTCCAAGATCAGTGAACTTGCTTGAAATTACATTACTAGCAAATAAAAAGCAAAAATGTTAAAAACTCCTATCTAGCTGAAATCCGTATTTTGAGTTTGGGACCTCTTCCAAATATACCAGATCTCAAAAGACTGCTATTATTTGAGATACATGTACAAGACACTAGGAAAAATTCACTACACGTTGAAGAAGTCGGCCTAAGTATTTCTAGTATGTAGATACATCCCTTAAGGAAGGAACAAACTTAGAACTGTGAGCCTACATGGTACGTGCAAGAATATGGTGAAATGGAAACTATGTAACTCATGTTGAATGGAGAGTAAGCCCCAATTACACTTTCTGAAGCTTTCAATGGTTGCAGTTATCACTTTTTTGAAATTTAATTTAAATTTGAAATTTAAATATTGTCTGCTTACGTGTCATAATTTCAACACTGAATGGGTAACATTAGTATTCTATTTTACCAAAAAGATATACCAGACTCCCATTTACATGGATTTGCCTGACCAATCATCACTACTTTTCCTTTATTTCCCATGATGAGGCATGTACTCTGGAAGCCAATCTCATGATCCTTTATCCTGGATTATATATCTCTTAATACTGAATTTCCTAAAAGGAAGCCAAATGTAGTAAAACCAAATATTACCAGACTCTAAAAGCTCATAAGGAGAAATGGAAAGGAACCATGTAGGACCAACAGTGCCGAGTTATAAGTAAACATTGCAGAGGTAAGCGCAGTGCCTCACATAGAGTAAGTGCTCAATAATCACAGGTAATGGGATAATGAATAGAGCTTTTCCTTAAACCAGCAGTTATAAACTAAGGTGTAAGCAAACTCTAAAACCAAGAAACATTTGGGGTATATGTCTAATTGAAGGCCTCACAAGAGGTTTCCAAACAAACATCATTTCCCACTAACACCTTTTCCCTCATCCTAAATACAAAGACTGAAAAGGGATAAGAAGGAGTCAACAGACAATACTGAAATCATCATGTCAGTGTTAGAAGCTACTCTCTCTGAACCCATAGGGGAGAATACAGGTGTGTATTCCTCCTTTTCCAAGATAAATATGAGAAAGAGGTAACTCAACAGAATCACTTGAAAGATCAAGAGTACCTAGAAGGATACCTGGCCTCTTATCCCTTGCCTGAATGCTTGTTGAACTAGAAATCTTTAGGTCCACATGGGGCTTCTTCTCACACATTAGAGAAGGGAATGGTGTAAGAGTTCTCACAGCACTTGAAGCCATGCCCCCTGCAGTTTGGAATATACACAGACACAAGAGGCTTGCTAAGATTTCCATGGATAGTGTACCTGCTAAAAGCATTATGGTAAACCACTCCCTCTACATGTAATTTTTATGAGGGATTGCTGAGATTATGTAAGAGTCTCCGTTAGTTTCTATGACTCTTTGTGAAGAGGTTTGGAAGTAACAGGGATAGAAATAAGCTTTGGAGATGTCATGCATGCTATTACTTCTCTCTAAAGGAGCCCTCACTGACTTAGAGGACCGCAGTGAAATGCAAACGAACCAACTTTGCAGAAACAATCATATTATCAGAGGCAATAGCAGAAAATGAAATTAGACCAATACAAAGAAAAACCAGGGAAGATGCTACACCAAGAGATGACTAGTTATATAATTTTCCTGTCTTCCTGTCATCCCACCCAATCCCACTCCTCACCCCACAATCAAGAAAAAAAAAGGCTAGGGAGAAAGATTGCAGGACAAAACCACTACTTCCTTTACAACATGCTGATCAAGGAAAGAAAATAAACTCATGAATTATACCCATCTTTATGTCAGCTCTCTATAGCCACATGCCTGACACACGCTTGGAAAAGTGGAGAGGAAGAAAATGTTTAAATCTGACATTAAGTTGTAGTTTTTGATAAGGCTAGACTTTTAATAATGTAAGGATACTGAAAAAAAAAAAACATGCAATCTTCTTAAGATGTTAGTAAGAGAATGAAAGGGCATATTTGACAGGGCACAGTTGAATTCAATGATCAGAAAATAATTAAACTGATTTATATTTATATCCCCACTGGAGTAAGACTGCTCAGTAAATTGATTATGTATTTGAATGAATGAATGAAATATGAATGCACAAATCTATGAATAAGTAAATGGAAACATAGAGGGTGGCATTTTTTCTTATATTAACCTTTTTCAGGATTTCTATTTTAGAAGTCCCTAGGAAGCAAAAGTATGCTAGTTATTAGTGTTCTGTGAGCTTCACTGCATTAATAAATGCACTTCCATTCTCTTAACCAGACTGAGTTTATTTAATTTATCCCAAATTTCCAAAGGGTTGTGATCCCCAAAGCGGGACCCTGTATCAATGATGCATGAGAATAATTACTTGCCTTAGCATCTCTACAATAAAAAGAATGATGATTTGCCACTTTCCAATGGCAAATGTGATACTGCACATAAAAATAGTTTCGCAAGGCTAAAAGATTCTCTCGACATGACTTAAAATGCATTTCACTAAATTATATAAGATGACATACACAATAGCTATAACTAAGGATGAATTAAAAATCACAAAGCTATGCAACTTCTTTAATGATTTTGCAATCTAGTGTCATAAAATTTATGAGGAAAGAATGTATGTAGAAATTTCATCCATTTTTTAAAGGTATAGAAGATGAAATTTCAAAGAGGTTAAATTAAATTCTAAGGTCCCAAGCATGTCTATATTCTTCCTCCTTGCCATCTTAGCAGTAGTAGAGTCTTACGAACTGGTGAATACAGGATAGGTATTATAAGTTAGGTCTGCAAATCTCATATATCTATGAACACAGCCATGGAGCAACAGAGAAGATATATTTCTTAAATAAACTTCTATTTAGACTCTTGAGTTTATATTGCACTAAAAGTTTTATTGGAAATCAACCTTAAATTGCACAATCATTGAGGAGCAGAGCAAACTAGAGAGTAAAAGGACTACCTCTACTGAAAACACAGTTGTTTTCATATCTTTCTTGCTGCTATAACAGCATATGGTCAGCTCTGAAATCCTATCATTCTTGGCTTCTACTTGTTGCCCAAAACTGTTGCAAATATGGCCACGGGGAAGGAGTTATATGTGGCTGGTAGCTGTTTGTTTGTTGGAAAAGCATGAAAAAAGGCAAACCAATTCAGGTCTCCATAGTGTAGGAAAATGAAAGGGAATGCATGACTATGATAAAAACACCAGTTTATCCGAGAATGCTTTCGTGTTGATAGGTCATAAATGAGTTCTACCAAGTATATATAAAATTCATATTTTGTATACTTGAGCCACTTAAATGTTTATAGCTACCCAGTTTAACTTGTCTTAAGGATTACTTGCAAACCATTGATAACATTAAGAAGAAAAACACAACTTTTTCTATAGACTAGTAGTTATACCAAGGGTGGATTATTTTTCTTCTTAATTAGCACAAGTTTTAAATTCTAACCACATTCTGATCTATTAATTTTATGATATTATCATGCTTATCTTATGATAAAGCAAGCTAAAGGCAACACTATTTTTTCTCATTTTAATTTACTTCAACCTTTATTAAAACCAAATTTTAGAAATATTTTTAACCTCGACTTATGATCTATGATGAAGTAAATGTCAGCAATAGCTGGTATTTGAAAGGCTGCTTCATCTATCTCATGCAGAAAATGCAACTCTAAATATCTTTCTTAAAAGGATTATATTACATTATGCACAAATCTGTAAGTTATAGGACTTGAAAATTTTAAAGAAACTTCAAGTTCTTTGAAAATTATCCAGAGTAGAGTTGCAATTTAACAACAACAAGAAAGCCTCTTTTACTTTACTATAATCATTAAACTAAAAGTAATAAGCATAATTGGTTTGCTCTTGATAAGAGAGGGATTATTTAAAGATTTGTTTTATGCAATGTCATTTCTTGGCTGCTCACTCAGTGTGGTTCATCAGATTGGCTTTTTTCACTTATGGCAGGAACAGAGTTTAGTCTTGGCTTCATTCACAGATCAACAAATTAAATTGGGGTATAAGTACACTCTAGGAAGCTGGGCCACACACATGCTCACTCTGACTCTCTCTTTCAATTTTTCTCTCTTTCTGATAGTTCAGCAGAGATAGAGAGCAGTAAAGATTTTCCTTAAATGTTTACTTCTTTACTAATAGTTTTTACCTTTTACCAAAATTCAGCATTTTTAAAGGGGTAGATTTACTCATTCTTGACAATGAAGTTGTGAAAGAAAGAGAATTGGAAGCTTTTCTTCAGGAGTAAACCTTTTTTTTAATATATATATTTACTAATATAACTGACCTAAATAAGCAATATATAATAGAGGTTTTGTAAACACTATTTTTAAGCCGAACAAAATTGCATTGGTTTCTCCTTTTCCCTTATAGCAAAATCTTTCTTCAAGGTGGTATTTTGATAAGCAAATCATTTTATATCAAGGACACTCAGCATTGACATAAAAACTGTCAATTTCACTGAGAACAACTCCTTCGTGTTTTTTTGTTGTCAGCACGTTTATTGTCTCCTTAGTATCTTGCTGTAGTTTAAAAACTGTAACACTGAATGCATTGTTTGAGCTTAGATGACAGTACTTTTTCATCCTGGAATGTTAGAAATGTTAGTTCTTAAACTGATTCCTAACTGCATGGCTTCTTAGTCGGTACTCCTTATTCATTACAAAACTGAGAAACACACACACACACACACACACACACACACACACACACACACACACAAAATCAGTAAATTAATCACTAATTCTTGATATCTTCAGAATCTGTTAGGTTGGCAACCATTAATACAAGTTTTTAAAGAGGATTAGTGTAGTAAATGTCCTCTCAATTTGTTATGATCTTTGACAAAAGCCAAATTGGTGGCGGGGAGGGACTGTTTCATATAAGAGGACACAAGTAAGACCAATGTACACTCACAAAATGGAATTTAAACCTCTTAGGAAAACTCTGGCTTATGTCAACCAGGCACTATTATCACTGGTGATTTGTGCAACTGTGAAAGAAAGAAGGTATCTCATTACAAAGCTTTAGTAATCAAAACAGTATGGTACTATCGCAAAAACAGACACAAAAATCAATGGAATAGAATAGACAGCCCAGAAATAAGCCCATGCTTATACGATCAATTAATCTATGACAAAGGAGGCAAGAACACACGATAGGGAAGAGTCTCTTCTCTAAATGGTGTTGGGAAAACTGGACAGCTATATGCAAAACAATGAAACTGGCCCACTATCTTATACCGTACATGAAAATAAATTCAAAATATAGGGAAGGCTTGCATGTAAAACTTGAAACATGAAATTCTTAGAAGAAATTATAGATAGTAAGCTCTTGAACATCAGTCTTAGCAATTCTTTTTTTGGACAAGTCTACTCAGGGAAGGGTGACAACAGCTAAACTAAACAAATGGGATTAAATCAAACTAAAAAGCTTTTTACAATGAAAAAAAAAGTTGACAAAATGAAAATGCAACCTACTGAACTGGAGAAGATATTTGCAAATCCTATATTTGGTTGATAACCGAAATATATAAAGAACTTAAAAACTTAATATCAAAGAAACAAACAACCCAGTTAAAAATAGCATATTAAATGATGCTCAACATTACTATTCATCACAGAAATGCCAATCAAAACCACAAGACAGAGGCACCTGTGTGTCTCAGTTAAGCGATTAAGCCTCCAGATGTTGACTTCAGCTTGGGTCATAATCTCACAGTTTGTGGGTTTACATCAGGCTCTGTGCTGTCAGAGCTGAGCCTGCTTGGGATTCTCTTTCTCTCCGTCTCTCTCTGCCCTTCCCCAATTCACATGCTTTTTCTCTCTCTCAAAGTAAATAAATTTTAAAACAAACAAACAAAAAAACCCACAATGACATATCACCTTCCATTTGCGAGATGGACTCTTACCAAAAAGACAAAAAATAAGAAGGTGTTGGCAAGGATAGGGAAACAAGGAAACCCTAGTATGCAGTTGGTAGGAATATAAATTGGTGCAGCCACCATGGAAAATAGCATGAATTTCTTTGAAAATAGAACTATCATGCAATCCATAAATTTCACTTCTGGGTATTTATCTGAAGAAAACAAGAGCACCAATTCAAAGAGATAAATGCACCCCTGTGTTTTGTTGCAGCATTACTTACAATAGCCAAGATATGAACCAATCCAAGTGTCCATCCATACATGAATGGATTAAGAAAAGATGTGGTATGTACATACAATGGGGTATTAACTCATTCATAACAAATAATGAAATCTTGCCTTTTAAGACAGCATGAATGGACCGAGAGTATATTATGGTAAACTAATAAGTCAGACCAAGACAGACAAATAATTTATGATCTCACTTGTGTGGGGGATCTAAAAAACAAATGAGCAAACAAAATAAAACAGAAACAGACTCACCAATATAAGAAACAAACTGTTGGTGACGAAAGCAGTGAGAGGGCACAGTGTCAAATAAAACAGATGAAGGGAATTAAGAGCTAAAAATGTCCAGTCATAAAATAATTCAGATAGGGGTATGTAACATATAGCATAGAGATGCAATAACTTTGTATGGTGACAAATGGCAACATATTGTGAGGATCATTTCATTATGCATAAAATACTGAATCACAATGATGCATGCCTAAAACTAATAACATATCGTATGTCAATTACAATTCAATTAAAAAACAAAAAAAAAAAAAAGAAAGAGGGTCATCAAGCTCTTTCACTTTGCGCCTAAAATGCCAAGTTTTAAAAATGACTTGATTTCAACTGAATCATTTAAAATGAAATGAATGGTACAATCATTTATTATGCCACCTCGTATCTGCAGGATTCAGCCTGCAGATAAGGTTTTTTTGGTCTATAGTTAATTTTCATTGCTTGTTAAAATTTTTAAAAATGAACAGTATAAAAATCTAAACTTATGTTTTGTCTTTAAAATTTCTTGAAACCAAGGATCTGAATTATTTCCAAAACAACAATCAACTGGAATTGATTTCTTGCTTCTCCACTTTGGATAAGAATGGCACTATCCAGCTTCCACACATGAAGCTTTTTTTCTTTTTAGATTATCCTGCAGCTAATTTACTTATTAACCATATTTGCTGGCTTTTAGTAGCATTTTGGGCTTCTGACCTCTCACTTAGCAATAGAATGCATTATTAAGAGATCAATTTATGAAATAAAACCATGGATGTGAATCTCTCTAAACCTCAGTATCCTCAATTATAAAGTGTATATATAGTAATAAACAGTCCTTTACAAGGACATTATGATGAATAAATAAAAAATGAATAAAATGATATAGAATGGTGCCTGATTGTAGTAATATTCAGTAGATAATATATTATAATTACCTTAGCAGAATAGTAATAGTATCAGAATTGTTCACACAGCTGAGATAAAAATGATCATCATTTTTATGGATAATTTATAAACCTGTGGCTTGTCATAATGTGGGCAGAAATCAACAGACCTCTTTAGATCAACAATATTTCATGTATCCAGATAATGTTTGATTTAAATCAATTTAGACATATAAGTTTTTGATGCTTTGGAAAAGACATATAACACTTAAGTATGCTTTTGTATTTTTAATTTATAGGGTTTTTTTTTCCCTAAAAATATAACTACTTTTAAATTTTGGTGCTGTTTTTACTTTTATTATTGTTTTCCACCTCTTCTCCTTTAATGAAATTATTTTCTAGACTATATATCTCAACATTAGATAACACTTTGTTTTTTTTATTTTTTTTTATTTTATTTTTTAACGTTTTTATTTATTTTTGAGACAGAGAGAGACAGAGCATGAACGGGGGAGGGTCAGAGAGAGAGAGGGAGACACAGAATCTGAAACAGGCTCCAGGCTCTGAGCTGTCAGCACAGAGCCCGACAAGGGGCTTGAACTCACGAACCGCGAGATCATGACCTGAGCGAAGTTGGACGCTTAACCAACTGAGCCACCCAGGCGCCCCAACACTTTAAATCTTAGTCCATAAATCCCTAGTTATGCTACTGTATAAGAAAAAAAAAAAAAACGTTTAACTTGAACTTTGTCAATGCTGCTGAAAAATAAAAGGAAGAAAATGAAAATATTTTGTTCTGGTTTCTACAGTAAAGCAACTTTTAGTGAATTTGTTGAAATAAGCTTACAAAAAGTCCCTGAGAATGCTATTAGGTAACAAATGAAGTAATGATATGGCTTTTCTAGGAATATATTCACGTTTTAAACTTTAGGACTTTTATAAAATTTGCACTGGAATTAAACTGGTTTTCAAAATACATTTTTTTTGGTCACATAGTAGCAAGCTATTTCACTGACATCAATGCATAAGTATGCGGAAACATAACAGCTCACAAGAAAATCTCCAGAGGGAGCAAGCAATCCTATAAAATAAAGCTGGTGACCCTGAGGACAGCAAAAGTAAAAAGTTGCAAAGAGATGGGAAACCACAGGGAGCCAAACACTGACAACTTCCCCCTTCCTATCCCAACTTGAAAGTTGTTTGAACACTAAGTTGGTTTCTAAAAAGTTGTTATTTCACTACTTTATTTTTTTTTACTAAAGCTCATGATTTGATACTTCATCTTGCTTTACTTAATAATATGCTTCATTCTCATATTTGTAAATTTGACAAAATGTCAAGGCCTTATTATCTTCAAACCAAATTTCCTGAAAGTTAAATATTTTTTTCTTCAGACATCTGATATCCTAAACACGTCAGTTAATAGAAGAAAAGTAGTAAGAGAGAATGTTCCACTTTAGTTTTGCGATACCAAGTTGCCTACAAGAACTAGTGAGCTAAGAAAAATACCTAGGTTCTTAAGATTAGATATTTAAAAAAAAAAATTTTTAACGTTTATTTTTGAGAGAGCTTGAGCAGGCGAGGGGCAGAGAGAGAGAGGGAGACACAGAATCTGTGCTGACAGCTCAGAGCCTGGAGCCTGTTCGGATTCTGTGTCTCCCTCTCTCTCTGACCCTCCCCCGTTCATGCTCTGTTCATGCTCTGTTTCTCCCTGTCTCAGAAAAAACTAAAACATTAAAAAAAAACAGATTTAAAAAGAATAAAATGAATGGTATAATACATTTACCTCAAAAGGAAGAATATTTGTTAAAATGTTATTACTTTTAAAAACAAATTATTTTGTGAATTGTGATTTTTGCAAGGTAAGACCACTGTTTTCATTAATATTATACTATTATTTTTTGAGCCAATAGATGCTTTCACTAATTCCATTATTTTCTAAAATCGTGTTCAAGCATTTTGGTAGGACTTTTGAGAAAATTATATTCCTTAATATTCATCCTGATGGTATTCATAACAAAAATTAAACAATAGGCAAAATAGCAAATGTTTCTATTTGTACCTTAGAAGATTTAGTAGATAATATATCACTGATAGATAATAACATATGCTTAAAATCACTATAGAAACGTAACTACAGATTTATTTTCATCTCCATAATTTGAAGCACCACATGAAAAACTATCTTTAAAAAATAAATTAAAAAAGCTACAACTTTGAAAGATAATATTTCAGTTTCATTTGATCAGAGGGCATTAGAGTTGCATGACTTTTTATATAAAAATATCCATTTTTGTTAAAAATTTTATTGAATATAGATATTGGTTAAAATTGGACAATCTTTGCTTATGCTTGTAATTGATTACATGATTCCAATTCTATTAAACAATTTTTAGCATTAGAATCATAAAACATTATTATTTTCCTTACATAACTGAGTGAACTTTGCTTTTCAGACTTGTAAAATAATACATTTTCAATGCACAGTTGGAAGAAAAGTTTAGTGCTACCAAGCACTTATTATATCAGCTTGAAAAGTGACAAATGTTCATTATATTTTACTTAAACACAAAAATAATCAATTAAGATATTATCAGGAAGTACTAGATTTTCTAATTATCCCTCAGCAAGCTAGCGTTGATATTTAAGTAAACACTGAAACAGGAATCACAATTTATTTTTCTCCCATGAAATCCATGACACTAAATGTGGCTCCTTTACAACTTATATCAGCGGCGCCTGGGTGGCTCAGTCATTTAGGTGTCCAACTTTGGCCCAAGTCATGATCTCATGGTTCCTGGGTTTGAGCCCCCTGAGGGACTCTGTGCTGACAGCTCAGAGTATGCAGCCTGCTTCAGATTCTGTGCCTCCGTTTCTCTGCCCTTCCCCTGCTCACACTCTGTGTGTCTCTCTCTCAAAAATAAACATTAAAAAATTTAAAAAAAAGAAAATAACTTATATAAAAACTACAGATACAGTGGGAGCAAGGAGTGGGGAGAACCTCCGATAAGTACAAAAGGTCATTAAATAAGTTCCAGATTAAAGTACAAGGTAGAAATTTAGCATCAAAGATATTTGAATCATCCAATAAGAAGATGTTATACATGAAACCTTGGTTCAGTTTCAGACTTTTTTCATGACTAAACACTAGAATACTACAAAGTTTGAATTTTATATCCGGACAAGATGTCCTTCACATGTGAATATATCAAAAGTAATTATCAGATACAAAAATATTTTAAAATCATACCACCACATGCAACTAATGAAAAAACATCCTTCAATAGGTATAGCACTTAAACAGTGATGAATTAAATTAAAAGCTCTGGAATGGAAAATTTAAATAAAAAACTGTAGAATTTTAATAAGAGAGATAAATCTAAACAATAGTAATAAATCTGGTATATAAACATTATTCATTTTGTATTTTTTACTTTAATAATTAGAAACTAAAAATTTAATAATTTGAAAAATTTAAACTATCAAATGAAAAATAGAAAACGTACTTTTACAAACACTGAAAACCTACATAAAACAGGGTGCACCTAATAACAGATAAAACACAAAAGAAGTGTTAATAAGCACACAAAAATCCTAACAGTATAAACAATGATAAAAGTAAAAACATTAAATTAAAAAAAGCTTCTAAAGCAAAGCCAAATCTCAAAGATAATTTTATATTTTTATAAGATATGAACTCAAAATATAAAGACACATAAGGTTTAAAAATTATACACACACACACACACACACACACACACAAAGTTTACAAAATAAAGAAATTAGGTATAGTTGTGTTACTTTTGGGCAAAGAAGAATTAAATGTCAATAACAAATTTAAAAGAGTGAAATAGATTCCTTTAAAGGAATGGAGACAGATAAAACCATGTAATATTAAGCTTTATACTTTTTCCTTCTTTTCTACATTTCTATAACCTTTTGCAATCTTTCAAAGAAACCCTAAGGAATAAAGGAAAAATCAGAGTGTTCTAGCTAAATTTCAAAAAGTAAGAACAGGCTCATCTTCAGTTATTTGACTTCCAAATGGGAATTAATTAAAAATTAAGTAAAAATTCCTGGATGAACTCAAAAGGAAGACTCAACCATACCATAACAAAGCAGTGACACTGTATAAGGACAGAGGGAAGACCTTGCAATCCTACCTCCAGGAGAAGAGATAAGAGTCAGTCATGAGCAGGGCAGACAAAGGGATTACAACTTTCTACAAAAGGTCATGGGGACAAAATAAAATATAAGACCTCAGTCGGAGCTGGGGCATCAAAAAGGGACAAAAAGATGACTTGATCTCAAGAAAGCCTAATAGGTAGTCAAGGCAAGAAGCTAAGAAAGCTACCCAAGCCCATCCTTATGTTATCTATATAGGAAGCATTTGGAGTCACATTAAAAGTGCAAATAAACCCTGTCACCTTTGGTAGTGACTAAGGGCCTTCTATCAACAGTTAACTGCATAGTGCTCAAGCCTACATGGGTAGGATGATTAAGAGTACTGTGAGTGGACACCTCAATAGCCTATAGAAGCCCAAAATAAAAGAGGAGCTGTTATGGTGATATGGAAAGGAAAGTTCCAGAGAGGAACTGAAGAATGGGGGAAACTACCTGCATGAAAATGTAACATTCTTGAAAGTTTCTGAACTGAATGGCAAACACGTGTAAAAGAACAAAGGCATAAAACAATAAAATAGATACATACAGTAAAATTACAAAAATCTCTGTCCTTAACAGAACATATATACCAAATAAACAAGAGTGTGAAGTCATGGGGATTTAGTCTGGGTGTGTCTATGTGTCTACATATAAAACCACAGGATATACATTACTTTTTTTATCTTGCTAATTTAATTTAAATCACCATGGAATACTCCAAACTATTTTATTAAGCCACAAATAATATGCAAAACAAAAATTTTCAGAAAAAACTAATGTTGGGGAGAAAAAAAATGTCCTTTACCCTTTTAAATTTCTTCCTGGGGAGCTATTAGTTAAATTGAGAAACGACAGATTAACAGAAAAAAGTAAAACTTTATTCATATGCATATGGAAGCTAACAAAAGACATCCACCATTAAATGGCTAAAGTTAGAGGCTTAAATATTTAAGGTAATAGGGAAAAGAGAGAGAGGAGAAAAGGCTTTTATGTTAAGAACAGATGGGTTTTAGGAAAGACAAATTGTTCTTTGCAGAAAAAAAAAAATAGGAGAAAATCTAAGATAATGTTTGTTAATGCAGGTTCAAGTAGTCTTTTCTGGAAGGGAATTTATGATAGTTTTACTGTTGGTTTCTTTACTGGGAGTGAAGCTACCCCAAAGAGAGAATTTATGGCAACCTCATTTCCCAGAAGTTTCTGCATTTAGTTAGATAAGTGAAGTTCCAAGAAGTCTTCTTTCTTCATCTATTGAATCTTAGATGTTGTTAGCTTAAAATAATTTTCATATGTACTCTGGGCTTCCAAGTGGGCCAACACATTAAATATATAGTCACATTTAGGGATTTTTCGTAATAACAACAAATAGTCTGTTAGGTCAAAGATAAGCAAATTCACTCAATAGAATAGTTAGGAGAAGGAACAGTCATCAGTGAATTAAGATTAATTCATCCTAGTGATCACTAGGTAACGGATATCACAGAAACAAACAAACAAACAAAACAACACTCATATTTAAGGATTGCACTGTCTGACCACAATACAGTGAAACTAAAATCCAAGCAATATATTTAACATGTAAATGTTTTAATATGAATAAGTTAAAAGGCAAATAAGCATGTAACAAAAATGGCAATTAACAGATAATTCTAGTATAATTTAATACAAGTAATTTTTTTTGAGGTTTCACTTTTTAAAATTCTTTTGTGTAAGGCAATTAACAGATAATTCTTGTATAACTTAATACAAGTAATTTTTTTTGAGGTTTCACTTTTTAAAATTCTTTTGTGTAATCTCTACCCCCAATGTGGGGCTCACACTAATGACCCAAAGATCAAGAGTCAAATGCTCTACCAACTAAGCCAGCCAGGCACCCCAATAGTAATTCCAAAACCTCAATAGAAAAACAAAGACAAGGGAAGCAGAAAAGGAAATGCAAAAAGTAAGTGTAGTTAGTCATTTTTATGTGCAGTTTCCATATTTGTGAATTTGTCTACTTGCTAAAATATATTTGTAACACAAAAGCAATACTCTGAGTGTTTTTGGTAAGCAAAAAGTTTGAGTTGCTTGAAAATCACCTTCCCAGCTGAGGTCAAAAGAGGCTAGGCTCTCCTTTGTTCTTTCCATTCTCATAGCATATACAAATGATCTTTTCATAGTCTTTTTAGTACCACATTTTTTTCCTCATTTTTCTATTGTTGGTGATTTTTATTTCTTTTGATGTTTATTTATTTTTGAGAGAGAGACAGAACTTGAGCAGGTGAAGGCAGAGAGAGTGGGAGACACAATCTGAAGCAGGCTCCAGGCTCCCAGCTGTCAGCACAGAGCCCAACATGGGGCTCAAACTCGAGAATTGTGAGATCATGACCTGATACTTAATTGACTTAGCCACCCAGGCACTCCTGTGATTTTTAGTTTTAAAATGATCCCCACTATAGTGCTGAAATGTTGTCTAGTATGTCTAAGCTCAAGAATGCTGTGATGTGACTTATGAAAAGAAAAAAAAAATTAAGTAAGCTTTATTCAGGCATGAATTATAGTGCTACCGGCCATGAGTTCAATGTTAATGAATCAACAATTTATATTTAATAAGGTCTCTTTAAAAAGAAACATAAAGTTATATATTGATTGGTTGATGAAAATGTTATAACCAGAGGCTCTCAAGAACATAGCCTTCTATTTCCCCTGGGAGCAATGGTTTAATATCCACTAATTCACTGTTCAATGAAACTCTACAGAATATAATTAGAAGAATAATGGAAATCAACTGTATTTGAAAACTGAAAATTCTGATTACTAATCAGAGAAAGCCAAATCAAATAATATTAAAATATATCTTTTTAACCTGTCAGATTTGTAAAGATCTTTAAAAAAAAGTGCATCAGTGTTGAGACAAGGATTGATAAATCAAGTGTGTAACAGCAATAGAGATTGACACTGCTGTTGAAAAAGTAAATTGACACTATTAATAAACAGACTTAAACTTGTTCATACCTACTGATCCTGTAATTCTTTAGGAATTGGCACTGTTATTATGTAAATCACTATATCACTAAATCTGTGGACAAAATTTTCCCTAGAATGTTATTAATTAATGTTATTCTTAAAAAAGACATATAACATTAAATTTCTAATTTTTTTCAAGCCAACATTTAAGTGGAAGTACGTCGTTGGTCTTTTCAGAGACAGAAAAGAGGAAATTGGTGGCAAGGAAAAAAAAAATTCTTTCAAAGAGAATGAACCAAAAAGATAGAAAGATAGATAGATGATAGATCGATAGGAAGGAAGGAAGGAAGGAAGGAAGGAAGGAAGGAAGGAAGGAAGGAAGAGGAGAGGAGAGGGAGGGAGTAGGGGAGAGGGGATGGGAGGAAGGAAGGAAGGAAAATAAAGAAAAAGAAAAGGAAGAAAGGAAAAAGAAAGAAAATAATGGATGTTTCTCAAATAAAGATCCACTAAGAATCTTTTTGAACAAACAATGGACAAAAATGAAGGTGACTTACCTTCAAACAAGAATTCTCATAAAGTGTTTGGCTAACACAATGCTGAATAAAGAATCTTTTAAATAACAATTGATTAGTTTGGTCCCCTTAAGAACACTTTCAGCTCCTTTTCTTAGTTTGAATGGCTGCTCAAGTCTCAACTACAGAATAGTTCATTCTATACACAGTGTACATTTCAAGGTTTTAGTTTGTTTTCTTCTTTTCAACTTCTCTCCCTCTCTTCCTTTTTAAATATATTTTTTAAATTTGTTATTATTAACTTTTAAGTTCTGTTTTAGGAAAGTTCCTTACTACCAAGGAATACCAACGCTGATGCTTCACCTCTGGTGATAGATATTGGGATATTAAGAAATGTTTAAATTTTTTTTTACATTTATTCATTTTTGAGAGACAGAGAACAAGCAGGGGAGGGGCAGAGAGAGAGAGGGAGACACAGAATCCCAAGCAGACTCCAAGCTCTGAGCTGTCAGCTCAGAGCCCCACACAGGTCTCGAACTCACAAACAGTGAGATCATGACCTGAGCTGAAGTCCGATGCTCAACCAGCTGAGCCACCCAGGCGCCCCAGAAATATGTTTAAAATGCAAATGTTTTACAGTTGAATTCATGGCAGACAAAATTATTTTATGTTTTAATGTTAATTTATACTAATTTTATATGTAAGAAGCTATTAGATATCCCCCAATAGAAGCATCCAGGATATTTATGTCGTCATATCTCTTTCTCGCACACATATATTACAAATTGATAGCAGTCACTACTGTGATATTCAGATGTTAAATACAGTTATATAAATACATCTAGTATAAGTTGAAAATACATGCTATTTTTTTAATGTTCATTTATTTTTGAGAGAGAGAAAGAGACAGACTACAAGTGGGGGAAAGGCAGAGAGGGAGGGAGCTGGAACCCAGGAACCTAGATCATGATCCTAGCCTAAGTCAAATGGTTAACTGACTGAGCTACCCAGGTGCCCCAGAAAATACATGCTATTTTAAAGCAACACCATCTATTCCCTGAAATCTTAAAAAGTGGTTATGTAACAGGTGGTTCCATAGAACTATTATGAAACATTAAAGAAAAATTAAGAAAACAGACACTAAAATTATTGTCAAGGAATACTCAAAATTAACTAAATGTATGGGTGTGTGTGTGTGTGTGTGTGTGTGTGTGTGTGTGCGCGCTCGCACGCGCGTATGCACACACATTTCAAGAAGACAGGCATATTAATGCCAAGGAAATGTTTTATTTCTAAATAAGGGGGTATCCCACAGCTCTGTGCATATTACTTCCGAACTTGCATTACAAACATGAGGGAGACTAAAACCAATGAAGTAAAACTACAAATTTTATAGGACTCTCACACATTCTGAAACAAAATTATGGTTATTCATGACCAATAGCAATAATCTTTGTCCTTCATGTTTTTCTTTCACAAAATTACGTGGACTTGTAAGCATTACATTTATTTGAAGTCAGATTTTAAACGCTTGCCTTGTGATTCTACCCTACATTTTCCATATCTAGACTGTTTTTACTGTACAGTCCAAGAGTAGGATAAAGATAAGCACATATCGACTTGGCACTCAGGTATCATAGAAATGTACTAAAATTAAAAAAAAAAACAAAAAAACAGATCACATTCCAGGCTATGCTACTACTAAGTTCCTTAGGTTGTGGGCCGGTCACTTAATCTTGCTTGCCCAGGTGGCTGCTTTCTCTGTCAATCCTAAAACTTCTGACTCTATGGCTCACAAGAAAAGATTTAGGATTGGCAATCCAATGAAGATGACTCATTTGTTAGTATGAGAAATACTTATTACTGTAAGAAATATTCTCTTCCAAATACTTAAATCATCATAGATCACATATTCTCCAAACACAGATTTTTTTTTAGCTTTTAGTTCTCCTTCCTACAGAGAACCAGTTATTTTCTCATGTAATCGTCCAGAGATTTTCTATGTATAAGAACTGTTTTCTATGTTTAAGATAACTTAGAGGATGTGACCCAAGACCAAACCAAATTTAGAGTTTAATAAATGTACGATGAAAAAAAAAATCAGATAAATGATATTTATGGGGTTTAGGACACACTACTTCAAAATATGGCATCTTGGCATACTGAGTATCTTAAGCTAAAGGAATTTGAGATAAAAGCAGAAGCAGAAAGATCACTCTGACAACAACAACAATGACAAGAACAAAACACAGGCCCCAAATGGAGTCATGTGTGCTAACCCCATGTCACCAAATCAGGGTTTAACACGTAACCTAACTGCAGTTTCAACCTTCCTCAAGGAACATAACTTTAACCACTCAGCCTGGAATTTCCTGGTCAGCACTGGTAAGGTAATCCACCTATGAAGACACTTTTATTCCCCCAAAGGGTGATGATTTTGCCCCAAATAAACTTTTTGTGCTTATGACTTTCTTGTCCTTTCTTTAAACACCTTCCCTCTCTGTAGCCCTTTGGAGCTCCTTCAATTGCTAGATGAAATTGTGACTAATTCATGAATCACTGAATAAAAGTGAACAGATCTTCAAGTTTTCTCAGTTGAATTTTTGTTATTTAACAGTCCCCTCACCTGTCTCTCTTGAAACAGGTCATAAAACTTCCCTCCATTTACCAGAAGGGAAGGACAATATTCTAATCATCACCTACGGGTAATTTGGAGCTGGGAAATCTGTAAACAAATCTTGTTAAACTAACCATTATATTCCTAGTTTCCTCTTTACCATTTATTGACCCAAGCCTAAATTATGCTGTTTTGCCAATTCCTCAACAAATGAATTGATTCTTCATTCAAAAGGTATAGAAGCTTTGTCTTCTGGTCACTTCTTTGAGTCTTCATTTTCTTTTGAAGGCTCCCATGTACATGTTAAAATATAATTAAATCCATGTTTTTTTTCCTATTGTCTTTGTCAGTTTAATTTTCAAAGAAAGACAAGGGAAACATTTCCCTCCACTACAATATATCTGTCTAGAAAGGCGTATGTACTAAAAATCTGCTTATTCCTTGTTGAAATATGACCTTCTCTAATGATCCCTCATTTTACCCTAGTCACTAGCCCACATCCAAGATTGTGGTGAGGCCAATCGACATCAGTTCCCTGACTTGTTGTTCTGTCTTCTGTAACAATTCACATTCTTCTTTTTTCCTAAAATATTTTCCCTTCTTTTGTCTTCCTTTCTAGTCCCTACGCATTATTCAAGACTCAGCTCAGATTACTGCTTCTAGGAAGTGTGATGGACGTCTAAGACATTATAAGATCCATCTCTCCTAAAACACTTATTTAATTGCTATTGTTTGTAAGTCTGTCTCTCCCACTAGACAATGCTTCTGAAAGGCAGGCAATGCAACCTAGATGCTATGCATCTACCCAGTCCTAGTTCAAAGTACCAGACCGTTATATGAAAGGCTTGAAAATTTTTCTTTCATTAATAAAAAAAAACATTGATAGTTCCATTAACATTATTCTTTAGTCTATTTTTTTAGATTTTTATTTTTATTTTAATTAATTTTTTTTCATCCCATGCAGGGTGCCATTTTGTATATGCTAGAGGCTATCTTTTACAAGGTACTTCTATATTTATGCCTTATGATTAAGGTTATAAATATGAGTAGCCTTTGGGGGCGCCTGGGTAGCTCAGTCGGTTAAGTATCTGACTTCGGCTGGGGTCATAATCTCACAGTTTGTGAGTTCGAGCCCTGCATCAGGCTCTGTGCTGACAGCTTGCTCAAAGCCTGAAGCCTGCTTCAGATTGTCTCCCTTTCTCTCTGCCCCTCCCCTGCTCACACTCTGTCTCTCTCAAAAATAAACAAACATTAAAAAAAATATGAGAAGGCTTTGCATGAAAGTCAGGTATTTGCAACAAAAATAGCCTAGTCCAATCTCCTTAATGACACTACACTTCTGTCTCTTGACACCTAAAACATTTCAGCTCTTTCTGACATTTATTTGAACATATATTTTCAGCAAGTGATTTAATGTAGTCTATAAATAAATCCTGCAATAAAGATAAATTCGAAATTTTAATTTTTTCCCACAAAGACATTTTCTTAATAGCTACTTATAGCAGCAGGGACTGTTCTAGGAGCTGAACACACAACTCTGACTACAACATACAAAATAACCCTACCCCTTTAGTGCTTAAATTCTAGAGGAGTGGGTGGAATCATAAAATAAATGAGTAAAACCTTTAGAATCTTATATGCTTATAATGCTATGAAGAAATATATAAAAGGAAAGGAATTGAAGAACAGTAGGAGAGGGATTCACTTTTGAATTACAGAGTCAAGGAAGACCTTACTAAGAGGTGAATACTACTCAGAGGTAGGAGTGTCCCATGTAACATCTGAGAAAAAAGCATTCCAGCCCTATATTACCTCCGTCCCTTAAGTAAATATGTACACTTCGTATTCAGGAGCGGCAACATGGCTATGGGAGCTATGGAGTGGTATGAAGAAAGGAAGAGCTATGTATGGGTCATCAAGTCAGAGAGATAAAAAAAAAAGGTAGAATTATATAAGAACATTAGCTATTGAGAAGACCTTAGTTTTACTTTGAGGGATATGTGAAGCCATTGACAAGTTCACAGAAGCAAAGTACTATGATCTAACATACATTTCAACAGGGTACTATGATCTAACATACATTTCAACAGGATACTGGGTGAGACACAGAAGAACAAAAAACAGGAAACAAGAGTGGATACTCCAAACAGATAGCATGAGTCACAGGTAGGACCCTAAAGTGGGGTGAAAAGTTTGGTGAAATTCATAGGAGACAAACCTATACTTTCAGTCCTATCATCTTCTGTTAATGGATGCAATAGATAAATGCAAAAGATAAATGGATGCAATAGATAAATAGTGGGATAAACATAGTGGGAGTATTACACTGACCTTTCTACCCTCAATGTGTTTAATGTCTGAAAAGAAACAAATACAAATACGAGTATAAAATACAAGTATGATGCAGCAAATGAGGGGAATGATTGGGCTAAGGACTTAGGTGACCTCTAGGGATAACCACAAAAAAATGGATAACAGTCCTCAATTATTTAGCATCTCTTGGCTACTGTTTCAAGGTATTACACAGGGATATTTAGCTATGAAAAACATTGTAATAGAGGAATATCCTACCCCTAGAATACAAAGAAAAAAGGTTCCACAGACTAGTTGGACATAGAGTACTTGGGCTTGCATGACAAGTAGAATTCTGAACAACAGAAATAGGGTGTGATAGAAGGCTAATGGATGTTCCACATGTGATCGCATGAAGGGTTCATTCTACAGCCAGTTCAGGTATAGCAGGGATAGAGTTATGACAGATGAGTGACAGGAGAAAATCTGGAAAACATAGGTCTTCATCAGTTTGGGCTGCAATAACAAAAAAATACTATAGACTGTGTGGGTTAAACACCAAACATTTATTTATCCTACCAAATATTTATTTATCTTAGACTAGAAACTCTAAGATCAAGGTGTCAACAGATTCAGTGTCTGATGAGAACCCACTTCCTGGTTCGTAGATGACCATGTTCTCACTGTGTCCTCACATAGTGGGGGGAAAAAAAAAAAAAAAGCTCTGGGCTCTTCATATCCTTATAAAGGCATGGATACCATCAGGGAACTCCACCCCACAACCTCATCTAAATCTAATTACTCCCCAAAGGTCTCCTTTCCAAATATTATCACAGTGGGGGTTAGGCTTCAATATATGAATTTTGAGGGGACACACAAAGCAGTAAGTTTGGATGCAGCCTGTGAAAAGCTGAAAATAACCTTATTAGTCATCTGTATTTTATCTAAGCAATGGAATGGCAACTAAAGATTTTAGTAATAAGATTTACCTGGTTAGAAGGGTTCTAAAAGGACCTCTAGCAAAAGTATGAAGGAGAGAACGGGAATGGCTCAGGAAGAAGGAAACTGCAGGCCTATAGGTCATTTGGGGGATATTGCTTTAGTTCAGGTCTTTGGGAGCCAGAAAAACAAATTTTTATGAGGTTTTAATAAAACCTAACTAAATATATTGATCAAGGACTCTCTTACATTCTGAAATACATACACAATATTCTAAAAGAAAATGACTCAGTAGAATCTATACATATTCTCCATGTTTTGCCTGTATTACTGCACTTGGGTACTAAGAATAATTATTCTGATCATGGCATCAAAATGCAATTCTATTCTAAGTGAAAATGATGGAGAATTTTCTTTTTTCCTACGAAACATAAGTTTAAGAACCAGTTCTGTAAATAAAAATATGTTTAACAATGTGATGGCAAATGTGATCATTTGTTTTATTCCTAAAGCAAAATAATTGTGTCACATTTATATAATTTTGTCTTATTACAGTGATTTATCATTAGTTTATTAAAAACTATACAATTTTGAAGAGAAAAAACTCATCACTTTCATTATATATGAACTATGAATACTATATTCATATTTCATTCAAAATAGGAATATAAGAATTTATATATAGATTATATAAATTGATTACATTAAATGATGGAAATTGAATTAAAATGAGTTCTTTATATTCACAAAGAATTGAAGCTAATAATCAGTATTTCTCTCTTCTCTTTTTTTAATCATTTCTGTTAACATTTCTAGGCAATTTAGGTAAACATGATGTAGAAATTGAATTATCTAGATAATTGCTGTTATGCTCCTTCTAATTGGAATATCATTCTCATCTTTTGCTTAAACTTTAAATAAGATTTTTACAGTTAGGGGTTTCAGGGTGGCTTAGTGGGTTAAGAGTCTGCCTCTTAATTTTGGCTTAGGTCATGATCTCATGGTTTGTGAATTTGAGCCTCACATCAGGCTCTGTGCTGATGATGCACAGCCTGCTGGGGGTTCTCTGTCTCCCCCCACCCCCCCTTCCCCTGCTCGTGCTGTCTGTTTGCCTCTCTCTCTCAAATATTAACAAACATTAAACAAAACATTTTTTTCAGTTATATGTTACATGGCTAGGACTCCAATTTCAATTAAGAATTCTGTAGGCCCACCATATCCCTTACAGCTCCTGAAGAGCTAACAAATCCGAGGGATCCCTTGAAAGTAGCATATAAACCAGTATAATCGTCTTTACACTAAAGCAAATTGAGGCCTGGAGAGTTTATGTGATTTCCTCAAGATAGTATAAGGAGGAACAGAACTAGGACCATGACAATGATTTTCTTTTTAATCATAAATTCAGTGCCTTTTCTAATATTCCACCTTGACACAAATTGCTTTGTCCAATAAAGAATGTCAATTTTATTATACATATGCACTCTGCTATTTCCATGTTCTTTCCATACACTGATCACCCATCCTGATTTTCATCTGATTGCCTATTTTATGAGGTGGTCCATTATTAATATTGAGCTCATTTTGTTATTCCCTGATCAATTACATAACCTTGTTGGCATGTAACATTAAGCTGCCATTCATGCTTACATCTCTCAATTTCATATATCTAACACATTTTATTAAAATTTTACTTAATCCTTTTTGTAGATTATTAATAAAGATGACAAGCAAACCTAGGAACTGACATACATTTTCATTGTTAACTTTTTTCAGCTATCCCTTTCCTATCTCCAAATCAATACAACTAAAGTAATTTCATCTATTTTATGAATATAAAGATAATGTGTTCTTGTAGGATAAGAATTACATATTAATTTATTTCAATTTTTTTAATATTTAAAAATAAACAGATTTTAGATGCTTTTGAATTTAAATGCTACTACTACTATTGGAGACAGTTCTTTGTGTTTTCTGTTACTTTTAGCAGAGTTTGTTTTAAAACACTTGTGATGTGATCTTTTAAAAGTATTCTTAAATCAAATCATATCAGATACTAAAGGACAGATGGTAAGTAGTTTTAACTCCAAGCTAATAGAAAGTGAAGGAAAGGAAAGAGAATGAGAAAAAAATAACACAAAAATTGGAAGGCTTAAACATTCCATGGTTTGATTTTATCATGAGACTAACATATTAGACTACCTCACTGATTTCTCTCAATTATACAGTGATTCATAACTTTGCAGTTAAGTATTGAATAGGTGAACACATTTAAAACATCGGAGTATTAGGAGAAAAACTAGTTCAAAGAGATAAAATTGAAGAACATACCATACTATGGTTCCAAATAAGGGTGATATAGGCTTATTCTAAATGACAGGAAGTAATGGGTTTCTATAGATATCTTAGATTCAAGCTGTTGGCTTTCAAGATTAAACTGAATTAATTAATATTCTATGTAACTCCACCAAATAAATAAACAAAAACCTAAAGAGCCAAACAAATGACTAGTTTCTGAGATATACTAGTGTTTCTTGAATTAACTAATTTAAAAAGAAGTGCCTTGGTTCTTGTTCAACATACAGATTCAGAGACTGTCTGAAGATATTAAGCCAATAAGCTTGAACAGTACCAAGATAGTACCATTTTTAATCAAGTTCCCTACATCACATCAGAGAAGGATGAGAAACACTGAGCCAATGGGTCAGTTCCTGGCATGGGAACATGTTCTTGAGATATATTATTTGTTTCTAAATCAGAACTTGGCTGTCACTACATTTTAAAGTAAAAATAATACTTTGGTTTGAATCATAAAAATAAGTTCAGACTTTTCTTGAATTTGTCATTCATAAAATTCATGCTTGGGTATTCCTTCCTCTCTGCATTAAGTTCCTTGAGTAGAGAAACTAGGCTGTCCTTGTTCAGTGCTTAACTACCAACACAAAATTCTAGAACTTGGTGATCCTTGATCAAAACTTTCTACTAAATGGGGTGCCTGGGTGGCTCAGGCAGTTAAGCAGCCAATTCTTGATTTCAGCTCAGGTCATGAATTCACTGTTTGTGAGTTTGAGTCCACGTTGGGCTCTGCACTGACAGCATGAAGCCTGCTAAGGATTCTCTCTCTCCTCCTCTTTCTGCACATCCCCTGCTCATGTTCTCTCTCAATATAAATAAACATAAAAAAATAAAATAAAAAAAATTCTGTTAAAAGAATGCATTAATTACTATGTAGAGAAACTGTTCTATAAATGGGAATATTTTAATGCATTCAGAAATAAAATATAAGGATTTAAGAATTCAAATATACTGAATGAATAATTTATATTTAATGTTTTTCTCCTTGAAATAGCTGCCAACTATTTGAAGACAAAGGGGGTAAATAGCTCCTGATGTTTACTTTTAGGTAGTTCTGACAATCATATCCCACTACCACATAACTATAAACTCTTCCAGATACATTTTCCCAAAAATCAGTTGACTTCTGACCAAGTATATGACTTGTTTCCTTTCCATGACTGATGCCCTTTTTAACCTCTTTTTAACATAACTCGTCATTCTTTTTCAATAGCTAGTCAAGAGTTCACTTTTCTTTGTATAGCAATTCAAATTTGTTAAGCTCTCTCTCAGACTATATGGAATGCAATCAATATAAATTACCTAAATATCTCTTTTCCTGAGAGTGAAGAGATTGAAATAAGTAGCATATTTCACTGATCAAATTCTATGTGTTTAATAAAAATAATTTTACAATGCACACTAAATGTAAAGTATGGATTAGACTATGCTCTAAATTTTTAAAACATATGTCATTGAATTTTCATTCTCACAACAATCCAGTGAGATATTTATTATCTTCATGTAAGAGATGAGATACCTAGGTATCTCATTTTTTTTTTTTTTTCATCTCAGTTTTTTTTTTTTTCCTCTTCTCTCTTTTTTCTTTTGGAATTCCTATATAGGAATTTATAAAGATTATAAATGTTTTAATATATTAAGGTTAGAAATTCTAAAACAAACATATAAAAATGCCATTAAAATAAAAAAAAATATTAATGATCACAATAGAGCAATGTCTATAGGGAATTCTGGAATTTTACATAGATGTAGTTGAAAGCAGGAAAAAAACAGCCTGCCTTCTCAGCAGATATCAAAGATTTCCATATTGCATGCTAACTGCTCAGGCGGTTAATTTGCACTAATCAGCTGGAGACAAAGAGAAAGAAAATTACAGTAACTTGATGAGTTAATTTTGTGTTTTATAGTCATTGTCTTCCTGGGTTGCTAAATGCTCTATCTTTAACATAGTTTTGAGATATTACAGACGCCCTTGTCAAAACCAGGTAACACATTTGTGAACTGTTAAAATTATCTGAAAGTTCTTTCATTCATTTGTTCTGAAACAGAAACCAGGCCCTCTAAATTGAAAAAGATTAAAAACAAACAAACAAACAAACAAACAAAACAAAAAGAGGCCCAAGGGCTTTTCCAAATCCACAAACTTTCCCCTACAGAGTATTTCTATACATTTTATTTAGAGGTCTCTATGCATAATCTTTCAAAATACTTGATATTCTAGGAGTTTACAATTAAAAATAAGATGGCAGACATATTCTCTTTATAAAGGGAGAGAGCAGAGTATAGCTTCACACTGACACTTGGGAGATTAGATTATTGTATCCTCTTCCCAAAGACCTGAGTCAAGTAGGCCATATCCATGAATATACTCTATCATAGTTTTAAGATTACTGAATCAAAGTACTTTAATTGCAAAGGAAAAGTACACTGTCCTAGAGAAATCTAAAGCAATAAATCAAAAAGTAATTTATGCATATTCTGTTAAGATATTAAAGACCAAGAACACCCGTCAATTTTAAACCCAAGAGACCTTTCATTATTTCTTCCAATGCAATTTAGAACCAGAAAGCCATTAAGTGTCTACTATCTGCAAAGAACTGTGCTTACAAAGCAGGACTTACTGAGATGTATATAGTCCTGGCCTAAGGAGGGTCTAACATATCACTTTCAATAAGCAAATGGATATCTATCAGCTGAAGACCCATAATAATCATAACTTTGTGTTATGGAAAATGATCACCAAAAATTACTCTTCATGACTTAGAAATGGGGAATGGTTACTTATTTAAAACAACAAAAACAGGGAGAAAATACTAAATTTCTTAGAAGTATTCTGCAATACTGGTCCTTTTCACTTATTACAGCTCTCCATAGAGTAATAGACATTCTAGAAAAACAAGCATTTAACCCACTGTAGACCAGTGGATACTAGTATTTAAATTTTTAAAGAAATCAACCAAATACTGGCTTCTTAAAATGTAATCAAACCCTCAATGAAGCAAGTAGATTTTGCTTCATTATTCTCTATTGAGAATCTAATGGAAAAGGCTTTGGGGATGTGACTTTTGGTCTATTCCTTTTCAAAGTGAATTGAAGGGTCAAATAGATCTTTTTCTTAATGCTGGATTCACTCATCTCTAAAATGGGTATCATATTTAGATTGAAGCATGAAATTGACCATATTTGACCATTTTAAATCTACACAAAGGGCAATATTTGATTTGATTATATCAAATAATAAATCTTTTCTGACATATTTTCTAAACTCTGTAGCTATCTGGTATAAATTAGGTTATGAAATAAAACTGGCATAAATTGTCATATTATCTAGATATTATCTATCTAGTATTTTTACTTTTAATTCTAAAGTTTTATAATTTTATGATTCTAAAGTAGGCTCATCATTTTGCTTTTGGATCTGAAATGAAGAAAATGTGAAACCAAGGCAACTCCTTCTTCAGACAGAATAATTGTTTTATTTTACTTTACTCATTTTGCTTCATTAGGCTAAGCTTTGAGAATCCTGACAGGGCTTCAGAACAAGTACTTATAGTCGGAAAACACCAGATATTAATTAAGATGCCCCTCAATTAACTTCACATTATAGAGTCTACCATGATTATACACTGGAATTTTGACCAAATAGCTTTTGACAAAGAGGAAAACATAATGTTAATTGCTTTATTGGGATTTTTTAAGGGTTACTTCTGAGTTAAGCAATTTATATATTTTAGAGAGCACAGCCCTTAAAAAAGAGTTGGTTTGGAATCAAATCCAAAAATGTGTTTATCAGCTATGAGATATTGGCAAGGTATTAAACCTTGTCTAAGAGGTTAAGAAACCTCACTTTCTTCATCTGTGAAATGGAAAGGTGAAGGGTAAAACTTAACAGATTTCTTTTCAGATTGAAAAGCAATAATCCATGAGTGTTAAACTATGCCTTGGTTAACAGCATCTAAAATCCTATTGTAAATTGGATATTTCAGAGTTACCATGGTAGACCATATTTGAAGGATTTACAACATCATCCCATCTAAACTCTGTCTCAGAAAGGATCACTTAATGACTTATGATTAATAATACACTCAAAGAAAGTAAATACAGTAAAACAATGGATTGCGAGTAACTTGTTCTGTGAGTTTCCACAAGATGAGCAAACATTTCTAATAAATTTTAACTTAACAAACTAGCAATATCTTGCAATATGAGTAGGTGATGTGGAATGTCACATTATCACAACTGAGCCAAAGGTTATTCTCTCTTTCTTGCTTTGGAATTGCAAGTGATTGTCAATACAATGTCTTATTTCTGCAAAATACTCAAAAGGAGGCAAAAGCAAGGGTCAGTGGATAGGTTCCTCGTTAAAATGTTTTTTTAATGCTTATTTATTTTTGAGAGAGACAGAGCATGAGTGGAGGAGGGACAGAGAAAGATGGAGGCACAGAATCCAAACCAGGCTCCAGACTCTGAGCTGTTAGCACAGAGCCAGATGCAGTGCTCGAGCCCATGAACTTTGAGATCATGACCTGAAGTCAGAGGTTTTTGTTTTTTTTTTTTTTCTTTTTCTGATCTCCTGTTGGGCAAGAGAGGACTCCAGACTCATAGTCTTCATCAAAAGGGAAGCCGACGTGGCCAAGAAGCCGACGTGGCCAAGAAGCCGACGTGGCCAAGAAGCCGACGTGGCCAAGAAGCCGACGTGGCCAAGAAGCCGACGTGGCCAAGAAGCCGACGTGGCCAAGAAGCCGACGTGGCCAAGAAGCCGACATAACTCAAGGACTACAGAACACTGGGGAACAACTAGAGCTTTAAAACAGAAAAAGTGCACCGGAGTACAGTCTCTAATGACAAGGTAAGAGAAAAGCAAAACTATATTAGGATTTGCTGCCATAGAATTTTTGAGAGAATCACTATGGGAGATTCCCTATCCCTAGAACAGAAACAATACATTCATATAGCACTCCTTAAATTATTAATGATTATCCATCAATACTGCCCTTGGTTTCCCGAGCAAGGAAACTTTGATCTAGATATTTGGAAATGAACAGGTAAAACACTAAAGGAACACCGTATGGAAGTCACCAATGTTCTACCGGAGGTCATTCTTACATGGTCTGTATTTCATAGGACTACTCTCCCCTGAGTTCAGATCATGTTTATGAAGATATAGACCCACCAAAGTAAATAAAAATTTTTTTCCAAGGAACCTAAGCCTCCTTATTGTCAGCTAGTCCCTTTGGCACCACAACATCCAGAGAACACTGGCTCCCCCTTTTGTCATTGGGAAAAATCTAACCTTTTAAAGGAACAAAAGTTTTCCTCTGACATCCTTACCCTGATGCTACAACCTATTAAGAATGCCCTTAAAGTGTTTACAGATGCTTTGGGGAAAACTTACAAGGATTCTTGCCTTTGGAAAACTGGAAAAACTGGGAACATATATGCTGGATTTGGCTCTACTCAACATTCAGAACTTTGAGCTATATTATTAGCTATAGAAACCTTCTCCCAACCCTTAAACATTGTCTCCAAGATGTCAAGGAGTAAAGACCACCCACTTCAGATTTCTCCACCAGTGTTCCAGGTAAAAATTAACCATGGGGGACAAATCGGCTTAGGTGGACCCAAACATAAGTTTGTTGGTTTGAAATAGACCTGTTTATCAAAGGTCAAACAAGCTCATGTTATGACTTAAAGTAATAGTTAACTTTGTCTCAAACTTTTCATGTGTAATTGTTAGGATAGCTTTCAAAGACTAGTAAACAAATTTCCCAATAGTTAAATTTTCAATGAAATCTTTTTGACCAATTAGGTTTCTTTGGTATGTTAAGTTACTCTGGAAGCACAGTCAAACAAACAAGCCTTTGGTTACATTTGAGTAAATGTTGTAACCATTCTAGAGATTATATGCAATTCCTAGCTTTAATATTTTATAGAGATTATTTAATTTTATTTAAATAAATTTAATTTAATATTATATAGAGATTATATGCAATTCCTAGCTTTAATAATGATGAGGTCATCACTTGATATTTTGATTATTGAAGCGTTATGTGCCACAGACATAAGTGAATTTCCTTGTCAATTGCATTAGATCTTTTAATCATGTTCATTCATTAGTCTTTTTGTCATAGTTTTGACTCTTGTTGGAATATTTCTTCACAGCTATAACTTTCAGTAGACAGAGATGATCCTTTCTATTCAAGGAGGCTCTGTTTCCCCTGAACTGTCCCCTTTCATGACTCCCCTATATCTACCCCACCAAAGCAATGTTGACCCATAAGTAGGGACTTTTACACCCCTATTCAGCAGGAAGAAGTTACAGAAGAGAAGACTACCCACCTTCAGCAACCTTAAAGATTTTAAGGGTCAAAATTGTTCAGGGGGGAAATGAGGTGGGAAACAAAGGCAGAAGGAAATTGCAGATAAAATTAAATTTCCTTATAACCCACAAAGCCAAGAAATTGTAGAACGAAGTGCACAAAATTAAAAATATGTTAAAAAAAACAAAGATGGGAGAATTATCCATAGCGGTCTACATTACAACCTTAACTTCTCCTCAATTGTGCTGTAATCACTTTTAAGTTTTCAAATTTTGACCTTCAAGGACTAACATCATCTGAGCTACCTTCTTCTAAATTAGATAAAACCTATCACCCTATCGTGCTGGTTCAAAATTCTCACCTGGGGTCGAGGATACGTGTGTTCTTTCAGATTCTAGACCTCTGAGGATTTCCTCTTGGTTGGTGAAGCTATAACATGGCATGGTGGAGACCCTCAGAATATCTTCCAATCAACCAGGACTTCCGGAGAATGACTCTGAATGAGCGACCACCGCTCCCATTTTCCAAGATGGAGGAAGCCTCTTCATGGACTCTACATCCTGAAGCCACTTGACAAATGCAAGTCCTTGCCTCTGATATATGGGGAAGCCTTAAATGCCTGTCTAACTAGGCCGGCATCCTCTTAGAACACAGTTGTATTGCATATACCCCTGATTTGCATCTGATGACCATGATCTCCATCACTGGTATTCATTAACCAGGCAAAGTTAAATCATAGGCTTCTTAATCATGGGGATCCTAGCTGTGGTAAGCATTATAACCTCTGCTACCATTGCTGGAATTAGTCTTCACTACACTATCAAATTGAATATGTACTTAATCAATGTATGGTCAAATCCTCCATTCTAAGCTGCCCTGTGATAGAAATGTTAGATGTAACATTACACCAACAACTACAATACTCCGAAGAACTAAGAAATAAATGGGTCGACTCCTGGTCCTTTTGGAAAGACTTTCTCTCTCTCTTGGCTAATGCCCATCTCATATTCTGGATAACTCTGGGAAGTGGAATACTTCTACTGTACCTCTTTTTATGTCTTTTACAAAATCACCCACCAAACTACCCGACAGCAAAAAAAGGATCGAAAGCTTGTCATGACAGTCCTCGTATGTAAACTTAAGATGAAGAAAAACTAAAAAGGGAGAACTGTGGGGAAATAGGTTCTACTTACATAAGGGTTAGAAAAAAAGCTTAGGGCAGAAAGACTCCACCATGGATTGAAAGCACCTGAGGTCAAGTAGCGAGATATGGTAATGGAATCACGAGTAATTTGTTATATCACCTGCAGGAAATTACTTTCCATCTGGTGCCAATATACCTTGATCAGAAACTCTGCCCCCCAGAGCTTTTGCTTACACACAATTTAACAATTACTATCTGATTGTTTTCTTCACGTTCACCACGTGTCTAAGATCTTGTTTTCATCACATTCACCACATGTGTAAGATCTTGAGCGCTCAATAAATATGGAGATGAAACTTCTGTTCAGTGCTCTTGTCTCCTCCCGGACCTTAGCCTGTCTCATATTCAATTCTGCATCCACTCTCTTCCTGGACAAGAGACAACTCCAGAGTCATAGTCTGTGACAGCAAACCAATAGTTTACTTGCATAATTTTAATTGTTACGTATTTTGGAGATAGGCACTTTAACTGCTTTTCTTCATAATTTTCTAGCTTCACTTAAACTGCTTTTTTCTCTTTAGTCCCTTAAATGCTTTTGCCAAGGAAAAAGATCTTCCTCTGTCCCATGGTCCCTCTAGTTGGACTAAGAATCAAATTGACAGGAGATAGATTAACAGGAGAAAATCAAATTTAATAGTCGTATGCACAGGGAGTTGGGGAGGTGTGTGTGTGTGTGTGGGGGGGGTGTTGGGGAATTCACACAGACATGAAATTCCAAAGCCAATGAGGCAACATGAAGCTTATATGAGCTAAGGAAATGGGTGGGGGCCTGAAGATAATACAGGGGAGAAAGCTTATTAACAAGAAGAGGGAAAGAGATATTTGAAAAAACAAGATTGTTCTATTATGTCCTTATGTTCTATTAAGGAATTCTAAGATGAATTCCTTCAGTAAAAGTGTCCTTTGTTAATACTTCTCTTACTGTATCAGGATCTCCATTCCAGGGTAAATTTACATAGTTATGGGGAAGGCAGAGAAAGAGCCTTTCCTGCATCTGCTGGGTTTTCCTTACTTTTAACTTGAAATAGTCTTTATGCCAAAATGGCACGTTTGGGGGTAGCCTGCCCTGGTTCCCTACATTTTACTATTTGAAATAATGGAAGAGAAAAAGTTTGAATAAGAGATAAACATATTTCCTAATGATCTGGCAAACTTGATGTGGCATGTCTCAGTTGGGATTATTCTAAAAGTAATGAAATAAATTCTTAGCTCTTTTCAGAATGTTAAGACAATTGTACCTGTTTTATTTATTTATTTTTTCCAACAGAAAATAACTGGAGGAGAGAAAATGAGAAAGGGAGAAGGAAGGAGAGACAAAAGACAGAGGGACAGAAGGACAGAGAAACAGAAAATAAAGCACATTTCTTTATTTTTCCATTTTAAGTCTATTTAGAAACAAAACAAAAATTTCCTAAAATATGAAAGCATAAATAGAAGTGGTGGCAAAGAAAGAGCCAAGAAAGGTCAGTGAAACAAAATACAGCTTGGTAATCTCACCTATTTAGGAATATGTATTCATTATTTATGTAAATTTGATTCCTGAGGTCACTAATACGACTTACAAAATGTCACTTTTGCTTATTTCTTCTCCCTTTCTTCCTTCTCCCTCCCTGAGAATATTATAATAGCTGGAAGTTTCTCTTCCTTCTCTCCCTTTAGGTATATGAAATTCCAGGACAATTCTACACAGTCTAACAGTTAACTGGGAAGCACCACATTATCTCACTCAGCTTTATTGTGTATTTTGTGATTTGTAGATGCCAGAATGATATATTACCCACCAAATGTAGGAAAGAAGGCTTTTATGAAAGTCAAACAAATATAAGACAGAATATAGTATTTCTCTATCCTTTGAGGTATCTAGCCCTGTTAGTTTATCTTTATGCAGATGTTCTACGATAGTGCAGTTTCCTCTTACTTTTATACCCAGTTTTATAGTTCCAAGGTCATCCTTTTCATTGCATTAAAACCTTACTGTGTGATATCACTCACCTATTTCAGTCCCATTGTAGTTTAGAGAATGTCCCCAGCCTCCCTATTTTTCTTCTTTTTTATATTGTTTAGACTGGGATCAAGAAACCCTATTATATGACTGAAGAAGTGAAGGGACAAATGAAAAAGACAGAAACAGACACCTTGAAAGAACAAATTAAAAGGCACAAAATGATCCCCTTCAACCTTATATTGACCCATACTTTTACATATTTTGCAGGATATTTAAAAACAGCTTTGTGAATTTAATATGTAAGGAAAGGACCCATGTTGTTTCTATTTTTATTGCTATGCATATCTTCAGAAAGGTGGGAGCGATGGATTGTATACATACACACAGTAAAGTCACAAAATAAGCGATATCTGTTTTCTGGATCACTAATTTTTCAGTTTCCCTTTTCTAGGTTGTAAGTCTAGTGAGCCAGAAAATCAAATATATATTTGTCACAATCACCACCTAGGTGCTTGAGTAAATAAAAAAATTAAGGACATGGAAAGGAAAAGGGGAAATGATGTTTCTAAGGAATTAAATAGTGGTGAAGGAATACAGTTTAAATCAAAGTAGCTAGAGAATGAGAAATCATGAAAAACATATGAATGCCCAGGACAACAATCTTCTGGGAGAAAATGGAAAGAATTACCTTAAAGTTAAGAACAGGAATGAAAATACCTGAACAATTGTGTTATAAACAAATTTGCTGTGCTGACTCCTTCATACCAGCAGAATGCTAGAAGCAACTGTCCAGAGCTTACAAGAGTCATGCCTTATGTCTCTCCTTCCTCTTCCTTGAAAATGTTATGTAATAAGGATAGGACATAGGCACAGCTACAGCAGTGTGTGTACATAGTGCGTTTTCCTTTGACAAGGAAAGGTAAAGCTATGCATGGGCAGGTTATTCTAGAATGTTGAAATATTCTAAGATGGAAAAACACAGAAGAAAGGAACTGCACTTCAAAGCTCATGGCTTATTTGCTAGTCATTCTTTTATTCTTGTTGTCTTCTGTTTTGTGGATATTAATTTACCCTACAGCCAGAATGACCCTTTAACATATCTATTTACTTCCTCCACAGATTTGTCCTTGCACAATGGAGGCACATGCTATCTTTCCTGATAAGTTCTAACTATGAACTGGCTGCAATGTAACTACCCAGGGGTATTGTGTCCCTCACTGATACTGTAGCTAGCAGATAGGATATAACCACCAAATAACAGCACCTCATTCCATGTGGGTGGAGGAAAAACAGAAAAGTGGAGCTGATTTAATACTGATGCATATATAGACCTGTTCACTATGCACTTTATTACTATTTAGGTCGAGTATCTGCAAGAAACTCAAATTTCACAAACCTAGACTCTCAGCCCATAATATTCTGCCCATACCATTTTTCTGTCCCCTATCTGAACCCAGGAAAAGCCTCTACTGAGTTTTTAAACTGCAATATTGGTCTGTCATCAATAACATTCTCTGTGTTTTTAACCTCCTAACATTTTTTTCAGCATTTTATTCTTCCTGAAACCTGATTCTCCCTTGAGGACATTGGCTCCCCTGAGCTTTTTCAATTGATAACTGTTTTCTATCCACACCCTTCTTCACCCCCTTACTATTTGAGTCTGGCAATTTTTAGTTTCTGCAATCTGCAATTTCCAGATAATTTTCCCTTCTCCATCCCTAAAAGGTACACACCCTTTGATCTGTCCTCTGATTAAGTTATCCATTATCCTTGTTGCAGTTCTTTCCTGACTCAGGTCAGGAATGTCCTTGAGATTTCTTATTCTTTCCCTACCAGTTCTCCAATGATTTCAGTACATATGAAGATAATTTTTCCAATACACTAGTGCCTTGGATCTTTGACCTTTTCTCCTCAAATGATCACTTTCTTCCCCATATCTCAATCAGCCTCTCTCATGATTATAGTCTTAACTTGTCATTACTAAAATATGTAATCTCTCTACAATTTTAATTTCCAGTATCCCATTTTATGAACACAATCTTCCATTCTTTCAGCTTAGTTACTTTAGTACTTCACCTCTACAAGCCTTCAACCCTTGAGATCGTTAATCCATTTTCTTTTTAATTTTTTAAATGCTTATTTATTTTTGAGAGAGAGACAGAAAGAGAGAGCATGAGAGCAAGTGGGGGGAGAACAGAGAGAGAAGGAGATAGAATCTGAAGTAGTCTCCAGGCTCCAAGTTGTTAGCACAGAGCCTGATGCAGGGCTCGAACTCACAGACCTGAGCCAAAGTTGGACACATAACCAACTGAGCCATCCAGGATCCCCACACTAATCCATTTTCAATTGTCCTTTCCTTACTTCCCCTATACCCTTACTTCCTTTGATAACCAGTTTAAATCCTATGCCCAATCATTTATTTACTCCATTGAATACACCCTCAACTTCCATATCTCTGTTTGTGCTTCAGTTATGCAACAAGTGAATATGGTTGGAAGAAAAAAAAAAAAAAATCAAGCTAAATAGTATAAGCTAGCAAAATGTGTCATTCCAAAATATGCCACTTTGGCATAAGGATTATTTTGACCTGGAAGCTATTAAGAAGTACATACAAGGAAAGTTCTTTGACTTCCCTCTATTTACCTAAAACCAGGGGATAAGTTTCCAAAGGTGTCTTCCCTCCCCTGTCTACTCTTCTCTACCAAGAAGCATAAAATTTTATTACAGGGGACTTTAGGCCTTTATCAGCTTGAGAGACAACACCAGAGGATTCTACATAACAAACTTTACTAACTAGCCCTTATCTTCCATACATTTGCCTTCCCACAACATGCTACCTCCAAGACTCAAAGTATTTTTCCCTTGTCTTATCTCTTGTATAAAAATGTATTGTTATATTGCTAAAATGTTATTATAAACTCAAATTTTAACCAACCCTCAGTTACTCAACCCTGAGTTTCTCTCACATGGATATAAGATACACAGGTTAACAAACTTCCCTTTTGCTCTTCTTTTTTTTTTTTTTTTTTTAACGTTTATTTATTTTTGAGACAGAGAGAGACAGAGCATGAACGGGGGAGGGGCAGAGAGAGAGGGAGACACAGAACTGGAAGCAGGCTCCAGGCTCTGAGCCATCAGCCCAGAGCCTGACGCGGGGCTCGAACTCACGGTCCGTGAGATCGTGACCTGAGCTGAAGTCGGATGCTCAACCGACTGAGCCACCCAGGCGCCCCCCTTTTGCTCTTCTTAACCTGTCTTTTGTTACAGACCCCCAGGCAAAAACCTGGAAGGGTAGAAGGAAAATATTTTTTTTCCCTTCCTAATAGTCTCATTTTACATTTATGATCATAATCTCAGTAATCACAGAAATTATACTGTATTTCTCTAGTTTACTCTCTCTCTTACTCTTTTGGATAGTGCTATTTAAAACATGGTCCCTGGCCTACAGACAGTCTGCAATGTTTGCTACCAACTTGCAAGATATGTAGTGGAGTTTAAAGAAAGCATTTGCGATATTTTATACCAATTTGCTCACCAGCTAGACCCCAAGACCTGATCTTTACTCCCCACCTGCTTATACTCACTGACCTTTGTGCCACATTTTTCCTTAAGCTATTTCTAGCCTATCTCTTAACTAAGGCAGATGGAAAGTGAAACCATCCCTCCAGTGACAGCAACTGCCCTGACAAGACCTCCAGGCTGCCCAGACCTCCCAGACCACCCAGTACAGTTTAAGCTCAACCCGTGAATGCAACCTGTGGAGATGGACCATGGAGTGACCTCTCGAATGGCCACGTTTATCTCTTTATAATACTAAAATTTCTACCCAAAGAGTCGCACCAGCTTCATTTACATAACATACAACATATGTATAGACATGCTTCCTTTGGGTACATGTGTGACTATATGCCTGCCTCTATATACGATGACAAGGTTTCTCTATCTAAATATTCATCCCACCCCTCAACAAAAGGATCCCCTTGCTTGATGAGTCAGCTTTGGAAACCACTCCCGTGATCTCTTTATTCGCTGAAAATAAAGTTTTGTGTGACGAATCAACCTAGTGCAGTGTCTGACTTACCAAGAAGTGAACTTACATTGGTTCAGTTATAATTTGACATACTCATTTTACGTCTGATGAATATTTTTTTTAAATTGGATTTATATTTTATGACTGTTTACATTTTAACTTTTTGAATACTTTTTGTTACAATTTCAAATGTATCCCACCACATATTAGGAAGCAAAAGAAACAAAAAGAATCTGGTCCTTCACCACAGATAATTTGAGATATACTATCTTAGATTTCTTTTTGATACTCCTCTGTCTCAAACAGCTATTGCTTCACTTTCCTATACTTGGTCCCAGCTTCCTATGCAATACGAAGTGGATTTCCACCACCACCAGATCTACTCACCTACCAGTGTCTGTACACTTTTCTTGTGGTATCGTGCTTCAACTACCTATCACTGGTAGGATACAACTCTTCCATTGTGCACTAGAACCCCTAGCTTCTGGTCTGCTCATAGACATTGCTCCAGCAGGACTTCCAAGGTGACTTTATCACCACATTATCAGCCTTCACAGGATCTTTCCCAATGATGTATACATGTACCACGATTTCTTCACCTTAAAAAAAAAATAATTTCTCTTTACTCCATTTTTTTTTCCAGCTACCATTTTTCTCTTTCTTTTTCTTCCCTATTATGGCAGAACTCCACAAAATAGCTATTTGAATTTTTGTCAACAATTTCTCTCCTCTGATTCAACCTCTCTTGATGTCATTCTATTCAGACTATACGTAATCTGTTCCCCAAATTTATGTTTCTGATTTCATTCTTTCTCTCCCTCATTGACTCAGCTCTAGCCATAATATTCTCCCATGCTATTCCTTAAACATGCCAAGTTTCTTCTATTTTCATAACCTTAGCATTTACTCTTCTGTCTTGACTGTTCTTCATAGCTGCATTACTAGCTCCTTCTTTTCCTTAAGATATTAACAAAGAGATCACTTTGTCATTGAGGGACTTACTTAAACCCACAATACTCCTTCAAACAAAAATTATTACATGCTTCATATACATGTATATTATCATATATATGTATATATTACATTACATAATTAGTTTTCTTGCTGCTGCTGCTGTAATTGTTTTGGGGTTGTTATTTTATTATCACTATCATTATCATTACCTGCATCCTCTCTTTTTGGAATATAAAGTTCATAAGGCAAGAAATTGTTACTTGTTTCATTCATTGCACATACACAGCAGCTATTTGACAGAAAAAAAAAATATGAAGCAAAACAGGACTACAAGCAAATTATCTAAACATAATACAGATGCTTTAAGAAAATACAATAAACAACATTATATAGTGATGAATAAAATCTGCTTCTATTAAAATCCGGAATTAAGGGTACCTGTTATCACTACAAAAATAACAATGCTTTATTATTTCTAATTACTTCAGTAAATGCCTAAAAGTATCTATATTGAAAAAGAAGACATAAAAATGTTTACATGCAACTATGAAAAGATGCTTGAATTAACAGATAATTCAGTAAGATGCCCAAGAATATGATAAATTTACAAAGTCTATACTTTTCCTACATATTAACTTAACTAGAGTGTAAATGAAAATAAAAATGTCTCATACAAAATGGTACCTCAACTGTAAAAAAGAAGAGATAAAAACAAAGCTAGCCACACACACACACACCACAGTTTCAATGAAAAGCTTTATATAATCCCTGAATAAATGGAAAAATAATCACAGGAAGAAAAACAATGTATTACTGTCACAAAGTAAAAGGTATTACAAATTAATAAACATACTTACTGCAACTCTAATAAAGATCCCCAAGTGGATTTGATTGAAGATTTTAAGTTCAGAATGACAAATAGATAACTAAGAAATTATAAAGATCTTTTGAAAAGTTTACTTTTCAAAGGAAAAACGTGTAAAGAAAGATATTAAAACTTAATATGAGGACTATACTCACAGAAGTACAATGGAAACATTCAAATTAAAGATAAAAGATATCTATTATTATTACTGATATTTAACATTTTTCTGGGGCTAAACACTAATGCAATTTAAAAAGGGAACAAAATAATAGGCATAACACTGGATATAAATCTGTAAATTTATAACTATTTTCAGTTTTATTTTATATCTAGACAACCCAAGAGACTCAACTAAAAAGTATTATAAATAAGAAGAGAATTCAATAAATAAGCAGGCATAAGGTTAACCTAGTAAAGGGAAAATCCTTCCAATATACAAATAACAAAGAGTTAGAAAATTTACAATATACTAACAGGAAAATGATAAAATGTTTTTAAAGTGGGAAAAAGCTACTTATGAAGTTCATATGGTTGCTTTCTCTCTCCTCTAGCCATCCAAGATGCCCAAAACAAAGAAGACTAAAGGGAAGAAGGTGGCCTTGGTTCCTGGTGTTGACAAGAAGCAGGAGGCCAAGAAGGTGGTCAATCCCCTATTTGAGAAAAGGTGCAAGAATTTTGGCAGTGGAGACTACATTCAGCCTAAAAGGGACCTTACACACTTTGTCAAATGACCCACTACATCTGGCTGCAGCGACAAAGGTCTAAAAACTATCTACGAGTGTCTTCCATGTTTAATCAGGTCACCCAGATCTTGGACCACCAAACAGCTACTCAACTACTTAAGCTGGCTCACAAATACAGACCAGAGACAAAGCAAGAGAAGCAGAGACTGTTGGACCTGGGCTGAGAAGAAAGCTGCCAGCAAAGGGGATGTCCCTACTAGGAAGGCACCTGTCCTTTGGGCTGCAGTTAATACTGTTAACACCTTGGTGGAAAACAAGGAGGTTCAACTGGTAGGGACTGCACATGATGTGGATCCCAAACTGGTTGTCTTCCTGCCTGCCCTAAAGCGAAAGATAGGGATTCCCTACTACATTATCAAGGACAAGGCCAGGTGGGGCACCTAGTCCCCAAGAAGACATATACCACAGTCACCTTTACAGTATTTAACTCAGAAGACACAGGAGCTCTGGCTAGCTGGTAGAAGCAATCAGGACCAATTACAAGGACAGATATGATGAGACCTGCTGTCACTGGGGAGGCAATGACCTGGGTCCAAAGTCGGTGGCTCACATTGCCAAGTTGGAAAAGACAACAGCTAAAGACCTGGCCACCAAACTGGGCTAAGTGTATGCGACTGGATTTTCTGTACATAAATGTAATAAAAAGTTTTCTTTCAAAAAAACAAAACAAGGTTCATATAGTTAAATAAACAAGATATAATCAACAAATAAATTCTATAAATATTTCTAGAAAAGATGACAGAATTATTATGCACTAGACCTCATAAGTTGTTAAAATTAATTTTGAATATAGTAATTAAAAGAAATAGATATAGAATTTAATCCTACAAAATGAGACATTAAAGTATTAGAAAAATATGGAATAATTTTAAAAATAATAACATTGTCATGGAGATGTTTCATTTTTATTTTGAAAGCAACTAGAATGACCATAAATTTTTAAAATAAATTTAAAAACTAAAAAAAAATTATGAGGAAAAAAGAATCACAATTAATACAGCCAAACCTGGTATACATTTACAACTCATATAGCAAATACTATTTCTTTAACATATTAATAGAACAAATTTTTAAAAACAATAGAAAAATGGGCAAATACCAGTGATTGTTAAACCTATGAAAGGTTGCTGACCTTTTATCATGAGAGAAATGAAAGTTAAAATTATACTTAAATACTTTTACACTTAGCAGACTACTAACGACTAAACGTTGTTAACACAGAGATCCAACATGAGTATAGGTAAACACATCCATGCAATGTTTGTAAAGTTAACTGTTCCAAACTCTATACAGAAATATTTAGAAATGTATATTAAATCTAAAAGGTGAGTAAATTTTATCCCACTGTTCCAAGTTCTAGGAAATTATCCAACAGAGTTGCACTTTTGTGAAATGTGTATACCAAGGTATTAATAAAACAAATTATTAGATTAATGAGGTAATCCATATTCAGTGCTTGTAAATCTGTTGTTTTCTTTTGATGAATGGTAAGTTATTTAAAATATACAAGTATACAAAGGTCATAGTCTTTTATATATTTTAAAAATTCTGGAAACACTGAAAATATAAATATACTATGAAAGTAGAAGGCATTGTTCTTACATAATAAAAAATTATTTTAAATCAATATGATACATATATTTAGTAAGAGGAAAAGTAAAAATCATCAATAGATGCAAAAAAAATATTGAAAAATACAACATCTGTTCATGATAAAGACTTCCAACAAAGTGGGCTTAGAGGGAACACACCTCAACATAATAAAGGCCATATATGAAAAACCCACAGCTAAACTCATCCTTAATAGGGAAAAAGTGAGAGTTTTTCCCTGAGGTCAGGACCAAGAAAAGATGTCCACACTTACCACTTTCATTCAACATATCACTGGAATTAGAATAAATTAACAATTAGATATAAGGCATCCAAATCGGTAAGGAAGAAGTAAAACTGTCACTATTTGCAGATGACATGATATTATATATAGAAAACCGTCAAGATTCTACTGATAAAACTATTAGAACTAATAAATTCAGTAAACTACAAGATATAAAATTTATGTACAGAAATCTGTTGTGTTTCTATATATTAATAATGAAGCAGCAGGAAGAGAAATTAAGAAAACAATTCTATTTACAATTGCACCAAAAATAATAAAATGCCCAGGAATAAAATTAATCAAGGAGATGAAAGACTTGTACTCTGAAAACTCTAAGACATTGATGAAAAAAGAAATTTTGATGATGATACAAACAATTGGGGCACCTGGGGAGGGGGTCCAGTCAGTTAAGTGTCCAACTTAGGCTCAGGTCATGATCTCATGGTTTGTGGGTTTGAGCCCTGCACTGGGCTCTCTGCTGACAGCTCAGAGCCTGGAGCATGCTTTGGATTCTGTGTCTCCCTCTCTCTTTGCCATTCCCCCTGCTTGTGTGCTCGCTCTCTCTCTCTCTCTCTCACTCTCTCTCTCTCTCTTGCTCAAATAAATAAACAAATAAATAAATAAATAAATAAATAAACATTAAAAAAAAAAAAGAAGAAGAAGATGATACAAATAAATGGAAAGAGGTACCATGCTCATGGATTGGAAGAATTAATAAGCAATCTCCAGATTCAATGCAAACCCTATCAAATAAGTAATAGTATTTTTCACAGACCTACAACAAATAATCCTCAAATTTATATGATACCACAAAGGACATCAAATAGCCAAAGCAATCTTGAGAAAGAACAAAATTGGAGGTATCACAATCCCAGATTTCAAGATATACTACAAAGCTGTGGAAATCAAAAGAGTATGGCACTGCACAAAAAACAAACACCAAAAAAACCCAAATAAACAGACACACAGATCAATAGTATAGAGAGCCCAGAAATAAATCCATGCTTATATGGTCAATTAATCTATGATAAAAGAGGGAAGAATATCCAATGAGAAAAATACAGTCTTTTCAATAAATATTGTTGAGAAAACTGAATAGCTACATGCAAAAGACTGAAACTGCACCACTTTTTTACACAATACACAAAAGCTCAAAATGGATTGAGAGACCTAAATATGAAACCTCAAACCACAAAACTCCTAAAAAGCAAAACAAAACAGGCAGTAATCTATTGGACACTAGCCTTAGCAACATATTTATAGATTTTTCTCCTCAGGCAAGGGGAACAAAAACAAAAAATAAACTATTGGAATGGTATCAAAATAAAAAGCTTTTGCACAGCAAAGGCACCATCAATAAAACAAAAAGGCAACATATTGATTGGGAGAATATATGTACAAATGATATATCCAATAAAAGATTAATATCCAAAATATACAAAGAACTTATAGAACCCAACACCACCCAAAAATAATAATAATAATCAGAGTAAAAATGGGCAGAGAACCTGAGTAAACTTTTTCAAAATAAGACATACAGACAGCCAACACAACAAAAATGCTCAATATCACTAATCATTAGGATAATGCAAGTCAAAATTACAATGAGATAACACCTCACACCTGTCAGAATGGCTAAAATCAAAGGGACAAGAAATAACAAGTATTGGATAGGATGTGGTGAAAGGGGAACCCTTGTGCACTGTTGGCAGGAATGTAAATTGGTGCAGTCACTGTGGAAAACAGTATGGGCGTTACTCAAAAAATGAAAATAGAAATATCATTATGATCCAGTAATCACACTACTGAGTATTTACACAAAGAAAATGAAAATTCTCTATTCTGTTGATCTATGTGTCTATTCTGTTGATCTATGTGTCTATTTTATTGATCTATGTGTCTAATTCAAAAAGATATATGCTGTTTGTTGCACCATTATTTACAATCACCAAGATATGGAACCAACATAATTCCATCAATAGGTGAATGAATAAAGAAGATATGGTGTGTTTATGTGTGTGCATGTCTACATAATAAAATATTACTCAGAGATAAAAGTAAATGAAACCTTGCCATTTGTGACAATATGGATGGACCTAGAGGATGTTATGCTAAGTGTAATATGTCAGAGAAGGACAAATACCATATAATTTCACTTATATGTGGAATCTAAAGAAAAACAAATGAACAAACAAAATAACTGAAAAACAAGTAGACTCTCAAATATAGAGAACTGGTGGTTGCCAGAGAGGAGGTAGGTTGGGGAAAGGGTATTAAAAGGTACAAACTTCCAGGTATAAGATAAATAAGTCATAGAGATAAAATGTACAGCACAGAGTATAGTCAATAATAGTGTAGTAACGTTGTATGGTGGCGAATGATGACAACACTCATTATGGTGAGCATTAAGTGATGAACTGTCTAATCACCTTGTTATATTAATATAACATTCTATGTCAAGTATACTTCAATAATTAGAACAACAACAACATCAACAACAACAACAACAGGGCCAGTGACTTCCAATCAATCGATCAATAATGATTCCATGTTGGGTAACAAAAATCATTCCACATGTCCTGTGGGAAAATACACCCTGATGTGTTTTACAGTAATAAAATTTCTCAACAACATGAATTTTGACTTAAGTTACTTGTTTTTGCTATTATTGCTTTAATTTCCATCTAACTTTGAACATGACAGAATGTCTACCCAGAATAAAGTGATTCTTGAAGGTCCCTGGTGCCACAGGAAAGGCTCCTGAGATAGATAATCCATATTTCAAATTATTCTCTCCAGAATCTCTTTCATGTTATTCCCAAATTTAATCATAGTAGTTTTTATAGCTATCTGTAATATGTCTTTTCTCACAATACTGTATGTCTTTTGATATATTGGTATCATCTGTCTTAATTTTCTCTCCTGTAAAAAATTCTGTTAAGGAAATATTCTAATAAGAAAATTCGAACAACATTCAAAGTACAATAAGATCTGGAGACTTATTAGATGTGTAATGTTAGCTAATTTTTTCAACTATTCACCTCCTCTATTTCTTTTTCTGTAAAATGAGAGTAGTATCTACCGCATAAGATTATTTTGAAGATGAAAAAAAGCAATCATTTTGACTTTTCTGGTTCATAATAAATACCCCATAAATGCTCAGTTACACTTTTTCTTTCTCTGCAAATACTCACTCCAAAACCATTGATAACTTATTATTCACTGACTTCACTTATTATTTCCCACACCAGGCATGCAATGTGTCCTTTTTATATGTGTTGCATTTGTAGTTAGTGAATGGATAGATGGATGATATTACCAGTCCCCAGTGGCTCCAACTACTGATGGCAACTCTGTATTTAAAACCTGAAATTCAGATATATTTTCTAAAATCCAGTTGCATATTCCTAATTAGGCATATTCCTAACTCCTACTATGCAATTCCAGTTAGACGTCTCCGGTATCTCAAGCTCAATGATTTATAACGGAATGCATAATGTCTTCCCAAACACACAGAAAACCACCCCCCGACACACACACACACCAGAGAGAAACATTCAAATCTTCTACTCTGTCATTCCTATTTCAGTGTTTGCACCTGAATCCACTGAATCACCCAGACAAGAAACAAGAAAGTCACCATTTTATCCCTTTCCCTGTACACCCATAGTTCTACTGCCTTAATACATTTAAATTATCCTCCTCTCCTCAAGTACATTGACCTCCCTAATCTACCTCAGTTGGAATGCAGCCACAAATTTCAGCCAGGTCTCCCTACTTCAAGTTTTACTAATATAAACCATTCTTTATGTTCCATCAGAATCATCTTTTAAAATGAAATCTCACTCTGTAACTTCTCATCAAAGTCTTTGATGGCATGTCCCACAAAACCCGATAAATATCTTTACCTGGCATAGAAAACCATCTGCTAGTTGAGCCCTGGTTTCCTATGTAGTATGTTTTTTCTTGCCAGTTCCCCCATTGAGTGCTATGCTCAGACCATATTTAACTACTTGAAGTTTCTTCAAATTATCTTTTTCCTTTTCTTCCCTTCATCTCTCCCTCTCTTTCTCTCTCTAGATAAGACTCCACCACCCCATCTCTCTGTCCTTTCTGTGCATCTGCATTTAGCATTCCCTACCAGTAACATCCCTCTTCCAATGGTGCAATACCTGATTAATCTACAGTAGTTCTTCCAAGCTCATATTAAATATAGACCCTTCTTTGGATTCTTATCTGTCCCTTAGAGGATTTAGTAGGCCCAGCTTAAATTTATTAACTCGAAGAGAAGAAAAAAGTTTTCTAAAGAAAGTATACAGTGCATTGCAAACAGGAATAAGTAAAGTACAGATCACTATTTACCTTGAGGAAAATAGGAGTCAATGTATTGACAATCACCAATAAAAAAACCCAGCAAGATAAAGAGAAACATTATTATAGATCTATCATGGGCCAGGGTCTCTGGTGCATGCATTAGTATTCATAGTCTATATTATTGCATTTCATTTACTATTATGTCTTTGCTGCATGGGTTATTAACATTCATGTAAACTATAGTTAAAGAAACCACACTCCATAAATCCCAGGTATATGTGTTGCCCCATCAGTGTATCAAGGGTAAGATTAGAAATTTTAACATTAAAACAGAAATATTATCACTAGCTACAATCAATATGTTTTTTAATACTCAAAATTAAAGAAACTGAAGGTTAGATTTCAAATACTTGCCTAATGTAAAAAGGTGTGTGTGTGTGTGTGTGTGCACGTGTGTGTGTGTGTGTGTGTGTGCGCGCGTGCATTGGGAAGAGAGAAAGAGAGATTCTCTGAAGGGAGAGGTTAGTAGAAAAAGGATATGTACAAAGATTCACATTTACTATAAACCTCTCATTCCTCTTATTAATATGATCCAACCAAGTCCTTTAAAAATGTAATGAAAATACGAACTTTTTAGCACACAGCATAGAAACATTTGCTACCTAGAAACACTGTAGAATAAAATTTCATTTTGTCTGTGTAGTACAGTTGTCCTTAGAATTTATTTCCTTCTATTGTCTAAACTATAATGAATTATGAGCACCAAGAGTGCTCCAGCAATGATTTTCTATACAATGTCTCTGGAAGTGTGACTTTTTAGCTATGACTCAAAGTACTGAAACAACAAACAAACAAACAAACAAGAATATACTGTTATAGGGAAAAAATGAAATAACATTTTAAGTAATCATCTATACACACAGAGAGAGACAAGCAGACCTAATAGAACTAACAATAAACTGAATGTCCATTTGGTCTTGAGTTCTGTCCATTAAGCTATCTAGTTTACTGGATCTCCTTTATAAAACTGGCATGGTGAGAACAGATCGACCGAGTTAAATTAGAGATGTATGCAGCTATTTTTGAGGAATATGATTTGATCACCAAGACAGAATAACCCTCCAGACGGTACTAGCCTCCTTGGACTTTTCCCAGGTTATATACAAGTACTGAGTGTCTGCATGTTGTTCAGCTGCAATATTTAAAAACGTTTTCCCAGAATACGTCAGGGCTCTATTTCCCCCACTATCAATTGACGTGTGCTCAGGGAGTGCAAACTAATTACCTTAAGCAAAATATAATTAAGGAGGGAAATTTACTCCAAAACATCACATAATACTTCCCACATACAAATAAAAATTATTTCTGAATTACACTTTGCATGATTCATTACTACTGTGTACAACACGTGCAGATAATGGAGACTGGATTATATTAATTATTACTAATAAAGATCAAATGAAACTAGAAAGCCTCACAAAAAATTCATTTAGAAGACATTAAGGTGCTTTTATGAAATATAAAAAAATAACATACACTAGATATTTAAGTTTCTACAAAGCTCCATGTGTATGGTTAGATATTTTGCCAATTTACAGTGTGTCTGTGTGCAGGAGTTATTGCTGAGAATGTAGAAGAGTTTTAACTAGAACGTAGAATAAAATAGGTTATAGGTAAAAATGTATGTCCTTAAGGAATTTGACAAATTTTGATTGTACTGATTTTGAATCTTCACTATTCCCTTTCATTAATACTATTGTTTCAAAGCTTGCATATAAATGTCTTAGATTCCTAAATTGCATAGTAATAATGAATTTCAACAAAGTAGAAATTAATCTGCACAAAAGAAACTCTTCCCTATCCTCAATTCCCCATCTATGAAAGAGAGCTTCACTTTTTTAAAGGCATGGGATTTTAAATTATATTTCCCTTTCCATTTTAATGTGTATCTAATATCATTCATTTATTCAAAACAATTTAATGAGTTTTAACTTTGTGTCACACAATACACATAGTGGGGTATTTGAAATAAAATGATGAGCAAAAACATACCTGATCTGATGGTAAATTAGTTAAGAAAAATGCATCTGTTTGCAGATATCTACCAAAATAATCATCTATATAATTTCTTAATGCCCTGAAACTGCCAGTTAGGTAAGGAGAAGATATATAGCTTAAACCACAAACTTGAGTTGGAATTTCAGAGTAGGCAGAACCTCTATCAAAGATACATTAAAGAAGGGGTGCCTGGATAGTTCAGTTGATTAAGAGTTGTACTCTTGATTTTCACTCAGGGCATGATCTCACACATTCATGCGTTCGAGTATCACATTGGGGCTCAGTGAGGAGCCTGCTGGGGATTGTCTCTCTCCATCTCTGTCAATCTCTCTCTCTCTCTCTCAATAAATGAACTTAAAGAAATTTTAAAAAAGAAAAATTAAAGATGTACATGGCACAATGATGGACGAGTTCATAAATATCTATAAACAAAAATAAAATGCAAACTGCTTTTATAGCTGGTATTCAATTCTATGGATACATTTTTGCTTCCAGCTGAAAGCAGAAAATATTGAATTATGAGATACTACAAAATGTCTAAATAATGATGCTAACAAAATTAGCACTTTTTCATTGTTTTTAAAGAATAATCTACTATGAATATTAAATTAGGCCAGCTTTAAAACCATATGAAATGAGACTTATTGGATAACCCTGTCAATTTCTCTGTCATAGAATATCTTCCCCACTGTTACAATTTTAAAAACTTTGTCAAATTCAGTTTTAAAAAGACTCAAGCAAAAGGTCTAAGGCACATCAGCCTAATAGACTTAGCATTAGGAAATTAGGTTATATGTTAGTTATAGATGGGAGAAAAGTGCCCACATCTCTGTAGGTTCTCAGAACTGCTGCATATATGTCATCATCATTCCTGGAATACCGGCCAGAGAACATGGCACTTCCTGGACTTAGAAGAACCAACCAGCTTACCAGAATTTCTGATCCCTTGATAAGATTCGAAGTTGTGCTTCTTGCAGGCAAGATGCAAGGGCTTCCAGGAACTGCCTGACTTAATATTGAATGATTTATTGAAGTAAAAAAAGAAAAAAAGAAAAGGCTAAATGTCTTGGTCCTCCAACTTAAAAAAAATATATATGGTACACATAAAAATATCTTATGCAGCAACAACCAATAAGGAACAATGTTGAGATTTGAACCCAAGTTGCAAGTTCTGAACTTAGGCTTTTAAATACTATGCCAGGAAAATATCCAAATGGATATTTTACTAGATACATATTGCTATAATAACTGTTTCACATCTGTTACTTTATGTTAAATGGATTTTTACAAATTTCTAAGATACAGTACCTAGAAATAATTCTCAAAAACCCACATACACACACATGCAATACATATACAAATACTATTTGCATATTCACCTACACAAAGAATGGAGCCTTTGTGTTCCTGATGGGTGCTACCAATAAGTCCTAATAAATTACGGATCAACCTAGATACCATTAAAATTTTTGAATATCACTTTGGATCTTAAAACTGACAACAAATACCCAGGTCACTGAAACCAATCCTTCTTTTGGGATATGTGATTTTAATGATGTTTTCAAGTTTATTCTGTATTTTAAAATCTTTCAATAAAAAAAAAAAAAAACTAAATTCTATTCATGCACTCATTTATTAAGATTGCTCTCATTTTCTTTACTGAGTAGTAGTTTATGTAGAGAAAATAAAGCTTTTTCATGTCTCATAAAGTGTTAGGCTTATAGCTGGTCAGGAAGCAAGAAGATGAAAAGCTCACTTTATAAGACCAAGCAGAACACCTATCTCCCAGATAGTTTTAAAAAAATGAGGTCAGTTGTGTCCCACATAGTTGAAAAGTTGGCTTTGATACTCACAGGGGAATATTTGCTGGTGGTATAAGTAACATAAGAGTAAGAAGATACAGACCAAATACCAGGACACAAGAGGAATTTAGGTTTAACTACTGTGCACATGAGTGGCTCACCAGAGATAATCCAATAATGAAACACGGGCTTTCTAGAATTGAGGGGAAATTTTATTTGGTGTGCTTGTCAAAACTCCAGTTTCAAGTGCAGAACCCCAATTTAAACTGGTGGAATAGGATCGTATAAATAAAATGATGGAAAATTTATTGGCTCACTAACTGAAATTCCAGAGATCGGTGTTGTACAACTGAACACGGAAGCTCGCATTGTATCATTGGGAAGAACCTAGGGTCCACTATCCTTATCTCGACTTCTCTTTTCCTCTGTATTGACTTCAGTCTCAGATTCTAAATCTTGGCTCCTGGAAGCTCCAGGGTTTTACCTTAGCTTCCACATCCAGAGAGAAGAGAGCTATCTTCTCCCAACTGTTCCAGTATTACAAAGTTTTTGAGATTATCACAGTACTGAGTCAGATTTGCCTGGCTACAGGCCTCAGTTTGACCAATTACGAGTTTAGCTTCATAATATCTAACGTGTCATAACTTCTTTTTTTATGTTTATTTAGTTATTTAGTTTTCCTTATCTCTACATCCAATGTGGGGCTCGAACTCATGACCCTGAGAATAACAGTTGGGTGCTCTTCTGACTGAGCTAGCCAGGTGCTCTGAAAAATGTCATAACTTCTTCATCTATAAAAGGCCAATCTCTACAACCAGGATTTTTGAATGATTAGTTAACATAGTCAAACCTCTTGGAAGAATTCCTATCGCATAAAAGCATTAGCTAATAATATTTTTTTCTAAATAAGACTTTATAACCATTGACCTAAATTGAATAAAACCTTTGCCTAAATCATTATAGTTAGAATATTGGAATATTCTGATTACATTGTGTTAGAGTTAACCAAGTAAATTCTGGAGAAAATGAGGTTAATGTCATTTCCACCCAAATCTATATTGTATAGAGATATTTCTACGCTTGGCTCTGGAGAGTATGTTCTGCTAGTCTTCTGGCAATTTTCTGGGTTATTTAAGCAGATGTGGGTGGAATCTAAGTGATCAGCAGGATGCAGTGAGACCAGCGCCCTCCTCTGCTGCCATCTTCCTGGGCTCAGAAATAAACAATATAGAATCTAAAAAAACTGTACAGCAGATCAATGAACCAAGAGTTGTTTTTTTTGAAAAAATGAACAAAATTGATAAACCTCTAGCCAGGCTTCTCAAAAACAAAAGGGGAATGACAAGGGGTGCGTGAGTGGGTCAGTCGGTTGGGCGTCTGACTTCGGCTCAGGTCATGATCTCACAGTCCGTGAGTTCGAGCCCCGTGTCAGGCTCTGTGCTGACATCTCGGAGCCTGGAGCCTATTTTGGATTCTGTGCCTCCCTCTCTCTCTGACCCTCCCCTGGTCATGCTCTGTCTCTCTCTGTCTCAAAAATAAAGAAACGTTAAAAAAAAATTTTTTAAAGAAAAGGGGGATGACCCAAATAGATAAAATCATGAATGAAAATGGAACTATTAAAACCAATCTCTCAGAAATACAAGCAGTAATCAGGGAATACTATGAAAAATTATATGCTAACAAACTGGACAACCTGGAAGAAATGGACAAATTCCTAAGCACCCAAACACTTCCAGAACTCAAACAGGAACAAATAGAAAACTTGTACAGACCCATAACCAGCTAAGAAATTAAATCAGTTATTGAAAATCTTCCAACAAATAAGAATCCAGGACCACATGGTTTCCCAAGGGAATTCTACCAGACATTTAAAGCAGAGATAATACCTATCCTTCTCAAGCTGTTCCAAAAAATAGAAAGGGAAGGAAAACTTCGAGACTCATTCTATGAAGCCAGCATTACTTTGATTCCTAAACCAGACAGACACCCAGCAAAAAAGAGAAAAAAAAAAAAAAAAAGAGAGAGAGAACTATAGGACAATATCCCTGATGAATATGGATGCAAAAATTCTCAATAAGATACTAGCAAATCGAATTCAACAGCATATAAAAAGAATTATTCACCATGATCAACTGCGATTCATTCCTGGAATGCAGGGCTGGTTCAACATTCACAAAACAATAAATGTGATACATGACACTAATAAAAGAAAAGATAAGAATCATATGGTCCTGTCAATCTATGCAGAAAAAGCATTTGACAAAATTCAGCATCCTTTCTTAATAAAAACCCTTGAGAAAGTTGGGATAGAAGGAACATACTTAAACATGATAAAGTCCATTTATGAAAAGCCCACAGCTAATATCATTCTCAATGGCAAAAACTGAGAGCTTTCCCCCTGAGATCAGGAACACGACAGGGATGTCCACTCTCACCGCTGTTGTTTAACATAGTGTTGGAAGTTCTAGCATCAGTAATCAGACAACAAAAGGAAATCAAAGGCATCAAAATTGGCAAAGATGAAGTCAAGCTTTCACTTTTTGCAGATGACATGATATTATACATGGAAAACTGGAAAGACTCCACCAAAAGTCTGCTAGAACTGATACATGAATTCAGCAAAGTTGGAGGATACAAAATCAATGTACAGAAATCAGTTGCATTCTTATACACTAATAATGAAGCAACAGAAAGACAAATAAAGAAACTGATCCCATTCACAATTGCACCAAGAAGCATGAAATGCCTAGGAATAAACCTAACCAAAGATGTAAAAGATCTGTATGCACAAAACTATAGAAAGCTATGAAGGAAATTGAAGAAGATATAAAGAAATAGAAAAACATTCCATGCTCATGGATTGGAAGAATAAATATTGTTGAAATGTGAATACTACCCAAATTTATCTACACATTCAATGCAATCCCAATCAAAATTGCACCAGCATTCTTCTAGAAGCTAAAATAAACAATCCTAAAATTTGTATGTAACGACAAAATGCCCAGAATAACCAAAGTAATTTTGAAGAACAAGACCAAAGCAGGAGGCATCACAATCCCAGACTTTAGCCTCTACTACAAAGCTGTAATCATCAAGACAGCATGGTATTGGCACAAAAACAGACACATAAACCAATGGAATAGAATAGAAACCCTAGAACTAGACCCACAAAAGTATGGCCAACTAATGTTTGACAAAGCAGGAAAAAATATCCAATAGAAAAAAGACAGCCTCTTTAACAAATGGTGCTGGGAGAATTGGACACCAACATGCAGAAGCATGAAACTAGACCACTTTCTGACACCATTCACAAAAATAAAGTCAAATTGGATAAAGGACCTGAATATGAGACAGGAAACCATCAAATCCCTAGAGGAGAAAGCAGGGAAAAAAAACGCTCTGACCTCAACCTCAGCAATTTCTTACTTGACACATCTCCAAAGGCAAGGGAATTAAAAGCAAAATGAAATATTGGGACCTCATCAAGATAAAAAGCTTCTGCACTGCAAAGGAAACAATCAACAAAACTAAAAGCAACCACAACAAATAATCCTGTGAAGAAATGGGCAGAAAACATGAATAGACACTTCTCTAAAGACATCCAGATGGCCAAAAGGCACATGAAAAGATGCTCAACGTCGCTCCTCATCAGGGAAATACAAATCAAAACCACACTCAGATACCACCTCACGCCAGTCAGAGTGGCTAAAATGAACAAATCAGGAGACTATAGATGCTGGCAAGGATGTGGAGAAATGGGAACCCTCTTGCATGGTTGGTGGGAATGCAAACTGGTGCAGTCACTCTGGAAAACAGTGTGGTGGTTCCTCAAAAAACTAAAAATAGAACTACCCTAGGACCCAGCAATAGCACTGCTAGGTATTTACCCAAGGGATAAAGGACTGCTGATGCATAGGGGCACATGTACCCCACTGTTTACAGTAGTGCTTTCAACAATAGTCAAATTATGGAAAGAGCCTAAATGTCCATCAACTGATGAATGGATAAAGAAGATGTGGTTTATATATACAATGGAATACTGCTTGGCAGTGATAAAGAATGAAATCTGGCCATTTGCAGCAACATGGATGGAACTGGAGGGTATTATGCTAAATGAAATAAGTCAGTCAGAGAAAGACAGATACCATATGTTTTCACTTTTATGTGGATCCTGAGAAACTTACCAGAAGACCATGGGGGAGGGGAAGGAAAAAAAAAAAAAAAAAGAAAGGTTAGAGAGGGAGGGAGCCAAAACATAAGAGACTCTGAAAACCTGAGAACAAACTAAGGGTTGATGGGGGGTGGGAGAGAGGGAAGGGTGAGTGATGGGTATTGAGGAGGGCACGTGTTGGGATGAGCACTGTATGTTATATGGAAACCAGTTTGACAATAAATTTCATATTACAAAAAATAAAGAAAGAACCAAGATTCATAAACTTTAAAAAAAAAAGAGAGATGTTTTCCCCAAAAATAGAATTTAGTGGTTATTATCAGAAGAAAAGGCAGTGGACATTTAATGAGCAAACATATATTTTGTCTATGTGAAATCATAACGTGAAAATGTACATGTACAATTTTATCAATGCATTAAAAATTTATTCATATTTTAACTACTGGTTTGCATTTATTCTAGGAAAAAATGATACAAAGTTGTGTTTTTATTTTTACTTAGAAAAATACATCCCTTTTTCCCCCTAGTGGCTGTAGATTTTTCAAAATTTCATTTTATTTTATTGATCAACTAGAGTTAGCTACTAATATAACTCTTTTGCTTAATTACTGTTAAATGTTTATTCAAGGAACTTAATTTTCACTGCTAAAATCTGTGTCTTTAATGTTTGTATCTTTTAATGTTTAACAGTAATTACAGCCAGTGTACTTTATCTTTTTTTTCATGTACTTTATCTTAACACATATGGTTATATCTTTCTTAGTATCTGTTTTCTTTGTTTCCTAAATTCCACATATGAGTTAAACCATATGGTATTTGTCTTTTTCTGACTAACATATTTTGCTTAGGATAATACACTCTGGCTACATTCATGTCATTGCAAATGACAAGATTTTATTCACTTTTATGGCTGAATAATATTCCATTGTTGTGTGTATGTATATATATAACACATCTTCTCTATCCATTCATCAGTCGTTGGGTACTTGGGCCTTTTCCATAATTTGGCTATTATAGATAAGGCTTCTTTAAACATCAGGGTAAATGTATCTCTATAATAATTATTTTCATATCCTTTGGGTATATACCTAGTAATGTAATTTCTGGATGATAGACTGGTTCTATTTTTAACTTTTTGAGGAACCTCCATACTGTTTTCCACAGTGGCTGCATCAGTTTGCATTCTCACCAACAGTGTAAGAGGTTGTTTTTTTTTTTTTAAACAATAAACATCAGATATTAAAAGACAGTGATCATGAGAAATGAGAAGCAAATGACATGAGCTCTATTTTTACTCCAGCCACTGCCTTTACAGTATTTCTAGGCCCTGGTTCAGGAAAGGAAAACTCAGATGGATCCCATCAGACACCTTGACGAGATAGGCTTTGTCTAGGAAGAACAAGGTAGCTAAGACTTCCAAAGAAGAGAGGGTGCACAGAGAGCCCCACAGATCCTCAGACAGTTCTTTTCAAGTCCTCAGCATAAGACACACACATCTGAGGAAACTGACCAAAACGTAGGAAAGGATCCTTTAAAAAAAGGACAGGGAACATTTCATGTGCTCATAGAGGACCCGAAATAATACTTTTTTCTCACCAGCCAGAATGGAAAATCCATAATTCATAACATTTGAATAGGGTACTCCAGAATACCTTGCCTCAATCATTGGGTATAATTAGCCCCCAAATGAACATTGTTCCAGACCCAACAAACAATCATACATGTAAGAACCAAAAGGATCAAACTGCTTTCAAGTAATCAGTTGCATATGAGAATAAACATAAAAAAAAATTATGGGAATATAAAAAATGTTCAGCAAATAACAAAGTGAAATTCACAATGCCTGACATCCAATCAAAATTATTAGGAAGGAAGACATGGCTCATAATGAGAATAATAATTAATCAATGTGACCCAGAACTGACACAGATGTTAGAATTTGCATAGGAGGTAATTACATGCAGAAAAGTATCTTTAAGTCATAAAAAAAACTTTCAGAGATGAATACTATAATATATCAGATGAAAAATACTCTAGTTGGTATTAATGGAAGATTATAAATGGTGAGAGAAAAGATCAATGAACTTGAAGGCATAATAATACAACTTATTGAAAATAAAACATACAGAGAAAAAAGAACAGAAAAAGGGACAAAAAAGGCATAAATGAAGCTAAAGGACAACTCGGCTCAATATATGGGTAATTAGTGTCTACCAGGATGGTGGGGATATTTATTAAAAAAAAATGGCCTAAAATATTTACAAATTTAAAGAAAACTATAATCCCACCTATTTAAAAAAAAACTCAAATATAACATGTAATAACATGAAAGAAACTATAAAAAACAGAGGAAAAGCTAATAGGGGACCCAAGACTTGCCTCATCCCTCAAACACAGCTAGATAAATAACAAATCATTATCAATACCCAAAAAATTTATCTGAGGACTGCAGAGCAAAATGCACAACTAAAGGCAGAGAAGAAGCTATACACTAGGTGGTAGGAGATGTAGAGATGTGATTTGGGGGAGAAAATGATCATAGATGCTGCTGAAGGAAGGGAGCACTGTTTATGGGGAGAAGCGAGAGGAAGAGAGTGCAGTGCCCAGGGAATCACACAAGGAAAACACTTCCCCCAAAGACAATGATTGGGAAAATGAGAAGGGCTAATTTTTGTGAATTTTTACAACCAGCAGGGCTCAAAGACTGGAGTTTTAGAGGTCCATGGTGTGGCTGGTGTGGAGCCTGACAGGTGCCTCAGTACTCCTGGGCAGAAGACAGAAAGACTGGTAGCAGATGGCAGAACCTGAGGATCTCCTGGGATGCAGTGGGAGAGATGATTTTTCTTTCTTGGAGCACATCTGAGAGAGGTGACATTGCCTCTCCAGGGACAATAGAGCCAGTGAATGCACCTCAACAAAGGTAGAGAAATACCTGCTGAGGGTGAGTAACGTGGACTCTGGCACTTTGCTGAGCTTTACTTCAAAATCCATCCACTTGTGCTTTGGTGAGACTGCCCTGGTGGGACAAACCTGCATCAGTCCCAGAGTGGTGAAACCCTCCCCCAGTGTGGGTCCCCACCACACCAGGTCTCTAAAGTTTAGTTTTAAATGTCAACTGATCTGCCTGGGATAGAACACACTTTCAAGGCACCGCCAGGCTGGCAGAAGGCCTGGGCACAGACAGTGTCAAGGCAGTGATCTGACAGAAGCCTGGGATTGTTTGTTCTTGTGGGAGGACTTCTCAGACAGCAGAGGGTGGGAAATTCCCTATTAGAGACAATGGAGGGGGGTGGTGCCATTTCTCTCCCCCACGCCTCAGCATAAACTAACTCCAGTGAGAAGCACAGTACCAAAAATGGTGGCCTAAACAGCTTACATTAAGCCCCTCGTCCCCTGTGCTCTGCAGGTGCTGTTTTTCTAGCACAAGTTGCTTAAGAGCAAGAGCATTGGGCCCATCCCCCAGAAGACCAGCACAAATCCCCCACTTTCACCATGTCTACTGACAATAGGCTTCTGCAAAACTTCCACTCTAGTGGAAATAGTATCAGGTATTTTTTTAACAAGCAGACCAGAGCAGACCAGAGCACAGCTAGTTACAACTTGCCACACTCTGGCCAAGGCCCAAGCACTCCCCACTGCAGGCAAGGAGAAATGCTTCAGAGGATCAAATGGGGAAAAAGCAGCCAAAACACAGCAGCAGAATGCACACAGCATACACCAGAGATTGTTCCTGAAGCTCCATGTCCTGGACAATATATAACCTCTTCATTACAAAGCCATTACTCTCAGGAGCAGGAAACAGAAAAGGCTTACCCAATGCACAGAAGACAGAGACCCAGATAAAATGCCAAGAGAGGAATACATCCCAAAAGAAAGAATAAGATAAGGTCATGGACAAGGATCTAATTGAAACAGATAAAAGTAATATGCCTTGTCCAGAATGTAAAGCAACTATCATAAGGATGTTATGCAGGCTTGAGAAAAGCATAGAAGACATCAGGGGGTACCTTACCACAGAGATAAAAGATATAAAAAACTAGTCAGGCCAAAATAAAATATTCTATAACTGAGATGCAAAACCGATGTAATGACCACAAGGATGAAAGAATCAGAGGAACAAATAGGTGATATAGAAGATAAAATTATGAGGCTGCCTGGGTGGTTTAGTCTGTTGAGCATCCAAATCTTGATTTTGGCTCAGGTCTTGATCCCAGCATCATGGGATTGAGCCTCCAATTGGGCTCTGTGCTGAGCATGGAGCCTGCTTAAGATTCTCCCTTCCTCTGCCCCTCTCCCTCAATCGTGGTCTCTCTCATTAAAAAAATAAATAAATAAAATAAAATAAAATTACAGAAAATAATGAAGCTGAAAAGAAGAGGGAAAGAAAAATATTGGATCACAATATTGTGCACAACATGCACAAAAGCACATAACATTCATATCATAGGAGTCCCAGAAGAAAAAAGAGAAAAATGAGCAGACAGTTTATTTGAGGAAATTATAGCTTAAAACTTCCCTAATCTGTGGAAAGAAACAAACATTCAAATCCAGGAGGCACAGAGAATTACCATGAAAATCAACAAAATATGCATATGGCTAACAGACATATGAAAAGATGCTCAATATTATTCATCATCAAAGAAATACAAATCAAAACTACAATAACACCTCGCACTTGTCCAAATGGCTAAAATTAACAACTCAGAAAACAACAGCTTGTCAGTGAGGATGCAGAGAAAGGGGAGCCCTGTTACACTGTTGGGAATGCAAACTGGATGAAAACATTATGGACGTTCCTTAAAAAAATTACATACAACCCTACGACTCAGCAATTGCACTATGAGGTATTTACCCAAAACCTATAAAAATACTGATTTGAAGGGGCACATGCAGCCCAATGTTTATAGCGGCATTGTTAGCAATAGTCAAATTATGTAAAGAGTCCAAATGTCCATAACATGATGAATGAATAAACAAGATGTGGTATATTTATAGATACACATAATGGAATATTACTCACCCATCAAAAAAATGAAATTTTGCCATTCATAATGATGTGGAGGGAGGTAGAGTTTCTCATGTTAAGCCAAAATGTCAAAGAAAGACAAACACCTGTGATTTCACTCATATGTACAGTTTAAAATAAACATAGGAGGGGAAAAGAAGTGAACCATAAAAACAGACCCTTAACTATAGCAAACAAACTGAAGGTTGCTGGATAGGAGGTGGATGGAGGGATGGTTTAAAAGGGTGATGGGTGTTAAGGAGGGCAATGATGATCACTGGGTGTTATATATGTGATGAATGAATAAATTCTAGTTCTTCAATTAATATTACACTATATGCTGACTAATTGGAATTTAGGTAAAAAAAAAAATAAACTGTCAAAGGTACTTTGTAATTAAATTGCTCAAAGCCAGTGGTAAACAGAAAATTGTAAAAGCAGCCAGAGGTTAATTTTGTTGTGTAAATTTTACCACAATAAGAAAAAAAAAATAAGCAGCCAGAGAATAAGGATATGTATACAGAGAAGAAAATATAAGAATAACATCATAATTTTTTTAGAAAAATGCAAGCAAAATGGCAGTGGGGCATTTGTAAAAACCTGTCGGGGTGCCTGGGTGGCTCAGTCGGTTGAGCGTCTGACTTCGACTCAGGTCATGATCTCGCAGTTTGTAAGTTTGAGCCCCGCATCAGGCTCTGTGCTGAGAACTCAGAGCCTGGAGCCTGCTTCTGATTCTGTGTCTCCCCCTCTCTCTGCCTTTCCCATGCTCATGCTCTGTCTCTCTCTGTCTCTCAATAAGAAAAAAACAAAAAACAAAAAGAAAAAAAAACCTGTCAACTTGGAAACCTATATCCAACAAAAATATCTTTCTAAAACAAAGATAAAATAAATATGTTCTTAGACCTACAGAGGCTAGAAGAATTCATCACCAGCATTACAAAAAAAATGAATAAATAAAACAAAAACAAACAAAAAACAAAAACATTAAAGGAAGCCCATCATGCAGAATTAAAATAGTAGGAGTGTAAAATCTGAATTTACCCAAGGAATGAAGAGCACCCAAAATGATAACTATAAGAGTTAATACATACACTTTTAAAAAGATATTATTTCAAACTCTTTAAATGATAATGGACTACTTTAGCAGAAATTATAACAATATAGCATATGTACAAGTAAAATGCATGACAAATAATATCAAAAATCTGAGAGAGAAGTCTACTTTTATGTGCTTATACTACACGTAGAGTGGTTAATATAATCTCAAGATATACCTGCAAATAAATTAAAGACATATAGCATGAATACTAAAGTAACCACTAAAATAACCTAAGAATTATTGTTAATACCAATAAATGATATGAAAAGACCAGCTCATCATGAGAACATTATAATACTTAATGTTTATGTATCTAACAGCAGAGCTTTAAAATGCGGTAAACAATAACTGATAATACTGCAATAACAGAGAGATAAATCCACAATTTTATCAGGGATCCTAACATACCTCTCCCAACAATTGATAGATCAAGTAGACAGGAAATCAGCAAAGATACAGTAATCTTGAATAACACAATCAACTAACTTGACCTCAATGATTCTGATGGAATATCTAACCAAAAACTTACTCTTCTCAAATGTATGATAGACACTTAGCATGTGAAGATTTACTAAGATAGACTATGTGCTGGTTATTGACGTAAAACATACATTTAAAATGAATTAAGTAATGTAAATATCTGCTCTGATCACAATGGAATTAAGTTAGATATCAATAACAAAATCTCTAGAAAAAGTCTGTAATATTTTGAAACTAACATACTTTAAGTTATCCATAAATCAAAGAAGTGAGTATAGAAACATTTGAACAATACAAAAATTTAAAAAAGTAAAAAGCATGACAGAATGGGACCCCACTAAATATAGTGAAAATCTTTAGCACTAAACACCTCTAATAGGAAGGTCTAAAACCAATGGCCTCAGCTTTCACCTTTATTACTTACAAAATAAATCCAAACTAAGCACAAAATGAGAAGAAAGCAAATAATAGAGATAGAACTAAAAAGCAATGAAAAAGAATATAGAAAAATAGAGGAAAAATAATAAAACAAAAAGCTGATTCTTCAAAAAATAAATAAAATTGATAAAACTCTAGCCAATATGAGCAAAGAGAGAGAAGATATAAATTCCAAAAGTTAGGAATAGAAGAAATGGTATCACTAACACATTCCACAGAGTAAAAGGATAATAAGGGGATGTTATAAATACCTTTAGGCCAATGAATTCAATAACTCTGATGAAAAAAAGATGAATTGCGGAAATCTACCCCCCGAACCAAGAGCACACTGTATATTCTGTATGTTAGCCAACTTGACAATAAATTATATTAAAAAGTAAATAAATTAAATTAAATTAAAATCCACCATCCCCCTACACACAAAAAAGACATAGTCTTTGAAAAACACAAATACCAAAACTCACTCAAGAAAATGTAGGTAATTTAATAGGCTAAATGTATGAAAAAATATACATAATTGTAACTAAAAAACATATTTCCATAAAGAAAACTCCAGTCTCAAGTGGCTACATTGGTAAATTCTACTAAATAATTAATAAATAAAATATACCATTTAAAAAATATATAAAGAGGAGTAAGTAATTCCAACTTATTCTATGAGGTGAGCATTACCCTGATTTGAAATCAAACATAGACCTTCCAAAAAGGGCAAACTACAAATCCCTCATAAAACAAAGACACAAATATTGTAATCAAAATTTAACAAATCAAATCCAACAATATATTAATTTAATTAAATAATATAATTAAATATAATTATATAATATATAAGATATTACATAAGATATATATGATATATATTAATTTACTTAAATAATATAATTAAATATAATTATATAAGATATAAGATATTATATATAAGGTATATAATTAAATATATATAAATAATATATAATTAAATATAATTATATAATATAATTAAATATAATAAGTAAATAATATAATTATTTACATTCGAAAAATTATTTGACAAAATCTAATGTCCACTATTTATAAAAATTCTCAGCAAACTAGGAATAGAAGGGGAATTCTTCAATCTGATAATGGGTGTCTATGAAAAACCCTATAAGTAACATACTTAATTGTGAAAAATTGAATGTTTTCCCATTAAGAGCAGGAACAAGACAAGACAGTTATCTGCTCTCATCACTTCTATTCAACAGAGTACTTAAAACTCTGGTCACTTCCCTTAGACAAGAAAAAGCAATAAAAAACAACCAGATTAGAGAGAAAAAAAGGAAACCTGGTTTGCAGATTATATGGTTGCTTATATAGAAAATCCAGTGGAACCTATTAAAAAGATACTAGAATTAGTGACTTTAGCAAGGTTGAAGGATATAATGTCAATATGCAACTGACATTTATATGTCTATATACTAGCAACAAACAATTGAAAATTCAAGTTTAAAATACTGGTATTAAATGCATAATAACTATGTGAAATATCTGAAAAATATGAAAAAAATGTGTACATGATAACATGCATTGTAAAGAGTTATAAAGAAAAAATGAATGAATGAATGAAAGATATGCCTTGTTTATGTGTTGGAAGACATAATATCATAAAGATGTTAATTCTCCCCAAATTTATCATTTCAATTCAATTAAGCCCTGGAATACTTTCTGTACAAATTGGGAAACTGATTATAAAATTCACTAGGAAATTTAAAAGATCTCATAGAGTCAAATCAACTTTAACAGAACAAAAATGAAGGGCTGGCAGTATGTGATTTAAAGAATTAGTATAAAACTACAGTAATCAAAACAGTATGGTATGGTATAAAGAGGTGTGAATGGATCAGTAGAACAGAATTAAAACTCTCAAAATAAACTCATACCTATAAAAATTGATTTTTGATGAAGGTGTAAAGGCAATGTAGTAAAAAAAGAATATAGCTTTTACAACAAATGGTACTGAAAAAAATGGATATCTATATGCAAAGAAATAATTTTGAATCCATACCTCATCTCATATACAATCAACTCAAGAGGGATCACAGACTGAAATGTGAAGTCTAAAAGTATAAAACTCAGAGAAGAAATCATAAGAAAAAACTTCTGTGACCTTGGATCAGACAAAGATTTCTTCGGTGTGACACCAAAATGACATTTCATAAAAAAACAGTTAAATTAGAATTTTATCAAATATTAAACTTCTGCTCTCCAAAAGACATTAAGAGAGTAAAAAGAGAAGCCACAAAAGGATAAAGTCTTTACAAAATAGACAGCTGATAAAGGATTTGTATACAGCACATATAAAAAACCTCTCAGAACTCACAAATAAGAAAATAATCCCAAACAAAAAGGGCAAAAATGTCTTCAAATCAAACTTCACCAAAGAAGAAAGAAGGACGAATAATGAGAAAATGTTCAATATCTTTAGTTAAATGCGGGCAAATACAAAGTAAAATGACAGTCACAACTATGTATCAATTAGAATGGCTAAAAATAAAATCACTGGACAAAGTGATGACAAAAATGTAGAAAAACTTGAGTTCTCATGCACTACTGCTAGAAATGTAAAATGGCACACCCCTTTGGAAACCAGTTGTGCAGTTCCTTAAAAACGTAAATATACATCTACCATATGATCCAGCCCTTCTATCCATAGGTATTTTTCCAAAAGAAAAAGAAATTTATAGCAAAACAAAAATTTGTACACAAATGCTTAGAGCATCTTTACCTGTAATAGCCCAAACTTGGAGCCAAATGTACATCAAGAAGTGCAAGAATCAACAAATTTTGGTATATCCATAACATGAAATACTCAGTGATAAAAAGAGATTACCTGTTGATAAATGAAACATCATAAGTGTAATTCAAAATAATTATGCTGAGTAAAAGAAGCCATACAAAAAAGTGTATATACTGTACAATGCCATTTATATAAAATTATAAAATAATACAAGTTGATCTGTGGTGATAGGAAGCAGATAAGTTATTTCATGGAAGGGTGGGGAAGAATGGGAGTATACAGCACACAAGTAAACATCTGGTTTGTGATGGATATGTATTCTATCTTGATCAAAGTAATGGTTCCACTGATATATACATATGTTGGTATCTTCCAAATATGTGCTGCTTATCACATGTTAATTATATCACAACATAACTGTTTTAAGAAATTGAGATGATAAAAGAACCCTACTAATAGGGTTCATACAAAGATTAAATAATATAAGTTGGGTGTTGTTACCTGCTGAATCACATCCTCTTCAAATTCTTATGATGAAGCTTTAGCACCCAACGTGACTGTATGTAGGGACAGGGCCTTTAGTAAAGGTTAAATGAGGTCATAAATGTGAGGGTCTGCTCCACTAGGTCTGACGTCCTCATGAGAAAAGTAAGAGACACAAGAGATACTCTCTCTCACACACACACCCACACCCCCCCCCCCTCCCACACACACACATACAGAAGGCAATGTCAGGACATGGTAAGAAGGCAGAAGTCTGCAAGCCAAGAAGAGAAGTCTCAGAGAAAGGGAATTTGCCAACACTGTGATCCTGGACTAATAGTCTGTCCAGAATTGTGAGAAAATACATTCACGTTTTTTAAACCACCAGTCTTTGGCATTTTGTTATGACAGCCCAAACAGCCTAATAATGGTACTTAAAAAATTTGAAGAAGCCCTTAATCTGTTTGGTTTATTAAGATTAAGAAATACTTATATAAATCTAACAGAGAATTCAATAATCCCCCCCCCAAACAATGAAAATATGTTTAGAACTTAATTAGGTTTTCCTTTAAGGTTGGTGGGGGAGAATGATCATTCTCTCACACAAACTTTTAGTTTAGCTGGGCTGGCAACATCTAATTGCTAGATAAGAAACAACAAAAATATTGCAAATGGACATTTGGATAGCAAGAAATAATTATAAAAATGTATTCATTAATATTTCTGAAACTCTTTGTTATTTAGTAAATTACTTCAAAAGAATTAATGATCTAACTTTATGCAATAAATTTACATAAGGTTAATCCTTAGACAAACTGGACTGGGTTATTTTTTTTTTAACAATGCCATCTGTTTCTCTTAATGTTATGGCATATTGAAATATTATACAAGCATAATTTATCTATATAAGTTTTGTTTATTTTTATGAAGTGTTTATTATTTTGATTTTCCTAATTTGATTTTATGTATCAAATTTCCATAAATATTTTAGATAACCAAGAATGTAGGCATACGTTCAACCAAATGGAATTGTAATAAATTAGGCCTTTTAAAAGGATTTATTTGAACTTTACTTTCGTTTTAATTTCTTAAATTATTCATTTTTAGAGAGAGAGAGAGCACAAGTGGGGGAGAAGAAGAGATGACAAACAGAATCCCAAGCAGGCTCCATGCCATCAGCTCAGAGCCCATTAAAGAGCTTGAACTCAGGAACCTTGAAATCATGACCTGAGTGGAGATCAAGAGTCAGATGCTTAACCAACTGTGCCACCCAGGCACCCGTATTTATTTGAACTTTAGATGATGTGATATATTTTTTGGACTCACTCCAGTACACTACGTGGGTAGTGACTATATTACTCTCTAATGTCAACCTAACTCAATTCCCACATCCTTAATTAACTTAAAGATTTTTATGGATATTAAATTAATTAGTAAATAATATTTGATTATAAAACAACTTCTAAACACATTAGCATCCATAAAGAAAGAAAATGAACTAAATTAAGTCACTAAGAATAGTTTTTACTTATATATTCTTGCCAATGAAACTGTATATGCTTCTTTGTAAAGCTCTAATTAGCATGGTGACATATACTTCTCTGGATAGGCTGGTAGATGTTAGAGATCTGTTAATGCCCTCGTATTCCATAATATGTTCTCACCATATGTATAATCATTGACCAAATCTTCATGAAATAGTTACATATTATATTCCAATAGAAGATTCACTGTGCTTAAGTATACTGTTTATTGTAATAATTTAAACTGAGCCATGTAATTTTACATCACACAGTCCCTCCCCTTCCCTTTTACTTGAATATAGGGTCCTGGTTTGTGTTTTAGATCACATGTGGAGACCTCTGAATTAATATCAAAAGAATGAGAGTCTTCACACAGGACTGTACAAACTGTTCTTGACTTGGTACTGGAGAAAATACACACTCCAGTTCTGGGTACTGAGTTTGTGATTTAATTTGATTTGGTGCCATGAGTAGACACCTGTCACAATCTAAGAGGAGATCAAACCAAGATTCCATTAGTCCAAAAGCAGATGACTATGAAAAAGAAGACTACTGATCCGAGACCTGGCAGAAGAAAAAACAATTTTTGAGAAGAGGACTGAATTGCATTGATAAGAGAAATGTGAATGTGGATAAGATTATAACTTTCATGCACATATTAGGAAATCTTTTTGTTTTCTTCATAGCCTCTGGCTTTCAATGCAGCAACACTGTATTTGTGTAATCTGGAATGAGATACACTTTGAATGGTTCATTTTTCTAACTTACCCCCAAACCGAAGAGAATAAATCTCATGGGAAATCTTAATATAAGTTATAATATAGTGATTCATCAAAAGAATTGAGATCTTGATTATTTTGAAAATATGACATATATTCATATTTGCCTTGTTAAATTATATAGAAATATTAAATAACATAAACCACCTTTACTAAATCAATTTACTTAATGGCAATGAAATTTTTGTTTTGTTTTACTTTATTGTATAAGTTTAATAATCATGACCTTGACAAAATGTCATGTTTAAAGGTACAATGTAATTATACATGCTAGGCCAACAATTAATAAATAAGTACTTTTCTTATGTGGAAACAATACAAAGTCCTACTAGGAACTGATCTGGTGCCTGCTTTCTGACTTAAGGACTAGAGTCTTTCAGGTGATAAAGAATGTCATTATGTCACTTCCTGGCTGCCCGGAAATATTGGAATACTTAAGGACTTCAGAAAACAGAATAAACATAGAATTTTAGGAACTGTTGGCAAAATCTATAGAGTAAAATTGGTTGGTGTTCTTGGTTTCTAGCCTTGAAATTCAGGAACTGATAAAGGCAATAAAAATATTTCTTACTCTATAAAGATGATAAAAAATATACTAGGGACTTCACAAAGTCTCTAGTGAGAGGTTAACTGTGTCTTATGGCTCTACTTTTGTTGAACCTAAAACAAGTTCTCTGTACGAATAATCATTACCTCTTGTTGAAGCACTGAGAGTAATAAAGTATAAATGGAACAAAACAGCAAGTTAATAATGCTGAGCACATTTATTTGGACAAATCTATGCCAAAGGAAATAAAGCTAAGCTAAAGAGGAACTGAAAACTAAAATGTATTTTCTTTCTGACATGAAGATATCACAAACTAAAAAAGATCTTTATTTATAAATTCTTTGCATTACAAGAGAAAACAGTGAATTACTTCATCATCTTAAAACATGTACATCTTGCAAAAAAATCTTTTTTGTCACTTATAATTATTATCAAACACAAGAACTTACAACTTCTCAAAACCAACCTAAAAGTTATCTAATCAGAATTGTCAAGAGTGGTACAATAAACTATTTTTTATTCTGGGATCCTATAGTTCTGAAAGTAAGCTTCTTTGAATTATGCTTTTTTGAAAATAGGGGAAAAATGTTCAACAAGGGATCATAAATTATCTATGAATTTTGTCTTTGATAAACCTAAGAAGATCTCTGTTACATGTGTATCCAAGGCAACTCTTACATGTTGAGCATTTCCAAAAGTACAAAATATTAGATTGGAAATCCAATTCCCATATCAAGTGAAAGACTATAGGGTGTATAGCTTTTCTACTCTCCAGTTAGCACAGGGTTTAGAACTAGACAGAATGAAGGCTAACATTTACCTCTTTCTGTAGTTCTGAAACCTGGAAAGTAGTCAACAGCTTTTCTAAGCTTCAATTTTCTTAATGGTAACATAAAGAATATCCTACCTACCTCATAAGGTTATTTTGAATTAAATTTAAAAAATATTGAAGGTACTAATATAAAAGCTGCTAAAAAAAAATAATGTAGTTAACAATAATACAAGAGCACTATTGACTGACTTCATCTACTACCTCCTTGGTTGATGCTTGTCCCAGGGATTTGTAAATATTCCTAGTAGTCAGATGACATTTAATGCACATATAACACTACCTTGGATCCACCTTGACTATATTCCTTGGATCTGGTGACAAGTTTTATAAATTTAAACTTCAAAGCAGAGTAGTTAGCTATGAACTGGTTGTGCCCAGAGACTTTTAAAAAAGCAACAAAATGTTTCTCTTCATCATGCTGTTCTTCATCCCTCATTCTACTCCAAACTCACATTATTGTAAATTATGTTTTACATTTCTATAAATGCGTCTTATTTCACATAAAATAAAGCAGGGATTCCTTATGATTTTTAAGATCATATTCTCTACCCTGGAAGGTGCAAAAATGGTCTCAGTAGTAATTATTTCCTTATAATCATACATAGGTTATGTGGATTAATTTTGTTTAAATAACATTAGCATGGCAAATAAAACTAATAGATTTTCGTAATGAAGTTCAAATTGTTATTTATACTTTAAAAGTTCTTGATAATCTGGGAGCTGATCATGCCAGTTTCCAAGGACAAAGAAATTTTAGCTACAAAGTTTTGGTGACCATGTTAGTTACTACCGTAACATTTAATTTTTTATTCTGTTTGAGATAATTATTTATATGACTTTCATTTTCTTTCTTGGTACTATTTCCTAATGTTTTAAGTAACTTTACCTCTGTTTAAATATCTATATATTGTTTCATTCTTCTAAAGCTGATTTCTTCATCTGTACTATGCACATATGTATATAAATGTATGTATAAGTGTACATACATTCATACATACATACAATTGGCTGTGTTTCATTTATCTTATTCACACTAATAAAACACTAAACTTTGAGAATGTTTCTCCTTGAGATATATACAGGGAATGAGAATTTTTCACTCACAAGGAAAGAAAGCCATGGTCAGTGGCACCATATCTTGATAAATATACAGTTTCCCAATCTCCTCTATAAAGATATTGCTTTCTGACTTTTGAATATATCTACTAATGACATTATCTAGAATAAAATTTTCCCTGTTTATTTCCAGAACAATAATCACATATCCATTAAATGAAGAGAAAAAAATGTCTTAATAAACATAAAAACGTCCCTCTTTTTTAGAAAATAGAAAAAAATACTGCAAAATATGTACTGTAAAAAATACATATGGGTTATTAATTTAAAAGATAAACTTGACATTTGGATTACTCTTTTTATAGAAAGAAAAGTGTTTGTAGAAATGATAGTATGCAGGGGCGCCTGAGTGGCTCAGTCCGTTAAGCATCCAACATTGGCTCAGGTCACAATCTCGCGGTTTAGAGTTCCAGCCCCGCGTTGGGCTTTGTGTTGACAGCTCAGGGCCTGGAGCCTGCTTCAGATTCTGTGTTTCCCTCTCTCTCTGCCCTTCCCCAGCTCATACTCTGTCTTTCTCTCTCAAAAATAAATAAAACATTAAAAAAAAGAAATGATAGTATGCAAAAAGTTTTCAAATGCATATTTTCTCAAACTGTCTCAAAAAAAAAAAACCTTTTTTTTTTATATCTTTCATTCTAGACAAAAATTTTTAAAACTCATTTAGTCTATTTTTGATGAGCAGAAAAAATGGCAATCTGCATGTAAACAAATAGCTGGGTTAATTTGAACCACTTTCTTTTGTCAGAAATGAAATAATTCACCATTCAATGCATTTGTTAGGTGCTTCTCAGTGTATGTAGGAACATACCAACCAATAGGAAATATAAATGTTATAGTGTGTAATAAAACACAAAATGGTACATTTTTTTTAAATGCAGTAGAAACAACTGTTATTGATTTTCTTTCGAAATTGATTATAAAGCATTAACAATCTGGCACGTTATAAAAAAATCCATTTTTTTTAATATGCAAATTATCTTCCAAACTCCTTTACCTGCCATGTCCTGATTTCCACATTTGAGATGTGAAAGAATCTTGCCATTTTCTCACTAGATACTTGTCTCATTCATTATAGGCCTCTGAATGTTGAAAAGAGGTTGCCATTTTGACAGCTGTTCTAGACTTTTAGGTAAAATATTAATGACTGGACTTATTCCAGCAGTTCTCCTACTCTGTCTATAAACATGGGCTTCAGTTTTGACTTTAAGCTCCTGCAGTCATTTGCACAGAATTAGGCTTCCTGGTTGACTACCATCATGGTAGGTTCTCTCTTCTCTAAGGTTTGGCATATAGTAACTCATGAATTGAAAATGCCATCTTTAATAACTACTATACCTTTCATTTTATAGTGCTAACAGCCCTTTTTTAATGTTTATGTGTTTATTTTTGAGAGAGAGAGAGAGAGAGAGAGCGAGCAAGCACAAGTAGGGGAGGGACAGAGAGAGAGGGGGAGATAGAGGACAAAAGCCCGAACAGCACAGAGACAGATGAAGGGTCAAACTCCAGAACAGCAAGATTGTGACCTAAGCCAAAATCAAGAGTTGATTGCTTGCTGAGGTACCCAGGTGCCCTAAAAAAAAAAAAATCAAATTTTTTAGGCGTCTAAAAACTCAAATATAATCTAGGTATCGACTGGGGATTTCCCTGTTGTACTAGAATTGCAGACTAAGGCCCAGAGTAGAAGACAATGAAGGTTTTTTTTTTTAATTTTTTACTGTTTATTTATTTTTGAGAGAGAGAGACAGAGATAGAATGCTAGCAAGGGAGGAGCAGAGAGAGGGAGACACAGAATCCGAAGCAGGCTCCAGGCTCTGAGCTATCATCACAGAGCCCAGTGCGGGACTTGAACTCAGGAACCACGAGATCATGACCTGAGCTGAAGTCCGACACCCAACCCACTGAGCCACCCAGGCGCCCCAACAATGAAGTTTTTAAAAAGTCATGGGATTTGAATATTTAACTAGAGTCGGTTAGGTTTTAATAACTGAAAGAGATCAGAGAAATTGTGGTATCTGCCTACAATATCATTATGAGACAAGGAAAGTAGACATCAAAACAGAGCATGATTGAAAGCATTAGAAAAAAATAAAATTGTTCCATATTAATATCCCACTGAGTAATCCTAAGTGAACTGGTTACCTATGCATTATCTCATTTCATCTTTAAATCTATAAGAACAAGAAATAGACAAGATAGGAATGAATCATAGTGTTTGAGAGGAGAAAACTGAAAATAATAAATTTTTCATAACATTTCTGCTCCCTCTCCTACATTTTACCTAATACGGAATCGATAAGCAGGGACCAATTAGTGACTAATAAAGCCAGGAACAGAATGTAACCAAACTTTGTCAATGTTATACCTTAAAGCTCCCCCAAATTGATTGAGAAGTGTGGCAATAGATTGAATCCTTACTTCTAGCCTTTAACATGGCCCATATCTAACTTTGCATAGTTGAATTCTTCCTGCTATATACAGATAACAAATATCATATGTGAGCCTAGAAGACTTCATGGACCATAGACTCACTTCCTCCTTCCCTGTACTCATTATCTTATCATCTCCTCAACTGTCTGATTTTTTTTCCCCCAGTACATCATCCCTTGAAATTCTCTTATTTATTTTGTGATTATTTGTTGATTTTTTTTCCCTCAATACCCCATGAAGACAGAATTTTTTGGACTTTAGTGACAAATTCTTAGTATCTTGAACAGTGCCTGGAACATATTATTTGTCAAACAGTTTCTAAGTGAGTACACTGAGGTTTGGTGTCATTTCCTTCTCTTCACATTGGTTACAACTGTCTTTATTCTTTTGATACACAAGGTCAAATAAACCACTGAAGCAGAAAATTCTACTCTGGACCTTTTGAGCTATATCTCTTCCAACCTTCTAACACTGTCTTTTGTTTCCCCATGACAAGGGTGGTATCAAAATTTATCTGTCAATGCCAGGTTCCCTAACATATTTTACAAAGGGAGCAATATAAAAATCAGAGGCTTTAAATGAGTTATTTGGGGGTTATATTATTAGTAATTACAGGAGCCTAAACTAGAAAAAGGTCCTCTACCTTTTCGAACACGGTACATTTAATGTTATGAAGGATAACTATCCCTAATCAGTGTCTGTATAGGAAAGATGTTGGGTTTTATAATACTCCCTACCATTACACAGGTCTCCACTATTCGGGTCCTCTAAAGTAAAAAAAAAAACAAAAAATCTGACTAACAGGACATCTTTGACCTATCTGGCCTCATTTTCATGGAGGAGAAATGAAAGAAACAAATTCAACCCTGCCTTATAGCTAACAGCATTTTACACTTGTCCCCAAATGTCTATATAAAATATTTAATTTCCATTTTGCAGATTAGTAAATCAAGATCTAAAATATTTAAGCAACTAATATACTAGACATCAAGTAATAAGTTAGAGTCAGTATTTGAATACATTTTGTATTGGAGTATGAAAAATATAGTCATAGATGTGAAAGGAAGCTGAAATATTATCTACAAAATAAGAGCAAACTTGGCTTTAATACAAGTGAGCACATTTTTTCTCAAGAAAAAAAGAAAATATTCTCTAGCATCTTTCATCACCCCTCTCATTAAATATCTTTTATTATTGGGAAGTTCTACTTAACATCTAAGTTCAATTGCTCTTGTTACAGCAAAAATCTACTCCTCGTTTGAATGAATAACAGCTGGTCACTTCATAACCATATACTTCATGACCCTTCATATGCTTGAGGATCATTATTAAGTCACCCTTCAGCCTTCTATGAAGTGACGGGCCCTATAAAAGTACCATCAGGCACAAAAATCATTAGAAGCACCACAAGGCACCATCATTAAATTCACCATCTGGCATAACTGGAAATGTCAGCAAATAGAGAGTGCATGTTGATGGGCATACTACTGTTTATGCCTTTTAACTGGTCAGCAATGTTAATTATAATTACATCTCCATTGTAGGCTTTTATAGCTTATATGGACAAATGAACATACACTCGATTAACTAACTACAGACTAAATGGAAAATGGTTCTCAGGCTAATGTTTGTAAAAGCTATTAGACTTTTTTTGTTGACTAATATCTCCAAAATCATTGAGTGCTGAGCAAACAGACAAATTAACTGTGCCTCCAAAGAGAACCTGAGCTCTTTTCTAACTTATATTACACAAGTGATTTCTTCATTTAACTGTTAAAAAAAGTTAAGAAAATAACTTTCCCTTTTGCTTTCAGAGTCTCACTATGGCTATTATTTTAATGCAGACAGTATTAGATTTACATAAACTAATGATATGTTAATAATGTCCTTCAATCTCTATTAGTTCATTCTAACAAGCTTTTGCTATGAAAATTATAAGCAGTACACTTGAAATTATTATTATATGCTAATGATACCTCGATAAAAACATGAAGTTATAAGCAATTAAAATATTATAAATTAATAATATAAATGAATAAAATTTTGAGAATATATCCTTCTTTTATTTAACAGTCCTCCGGTTTGTGCTGAGAAGTTGAACTATACTGTATAAAAGGTACTTATTACCAAAAAGTTTCTCATCACAGAAATAATGCACCACTACTTCCCTCAGATATTTGGACTATACTACATACACAATTATTGTTGTAATAAACTATTTTTTTTAAGATGTGTAAAGCTCTGTATAGTAAATATAATGTGCTGGTTTGCTAAGATACCGATCATAAAGTATTGATTTTACTTTTACATTTTTTTCTTTTTAAATTTTTGTCACATTGGCATTTGGATTACAGGATGCACAAAATATGTCCTCTATGAGGTTTCACCATTATTTCATCCCACTAGCAACCTATTAACGCTTTCTGTTTTCTTTGTTTTCTCTAATGCCTGGCTCATTCTCCTTCCTCAGTGGCCTTCATGGGCTTCAAATTTTTTTACATTTCTTTTTTTATACTCACTAAGCTTGGAGGAATATCTACTTTTCTTAAATACAATGAAAGCACATTAAATTGGAATAATTGCATAAGCAGTTTTTTTTCGTGCAAACCAATACTACCACATTACTGGTTCTATTTATAAAAGTCAAGTAACAATTTTTTAGTTTCCCTAAAAAATTTTAGAAGTCAGAGAGCAATAAATGAAATTACTTTAAAACAAACTGCAGAGAATATTGTAGAAAAAGCTATTTCTTATTTCACAAATAAAGAAAGTGATTAAGCACATGGGGAATATTCGTGTTTTGTTGAAGGCCACGTGATAAGTAGAGATAACAAGAAGATACAATACATATGGCTGTGTGCAGATACAACACATGTATGTGTATATTTGTGAATACATATTTTGTCCTCCATTCTATTGGTAGCAATATGACATCGATAGCACAGAAGATACTTTTTCATCAACAGAATTACAGCTATACTTTACTTTTCGAAAGGGCCTGAAATTACTACCGTTTGTTTGAAATATGAAAACAAAAACAAAAGTAAGAGCTGTGCTAATTTTTTTTAACCCTTTTCGGGCCTCAACTCCCACCACTTTTTTCCTGCTCTGCTCTTTGCCCCATGATGCTGAATCCAGTGAGCCAAAATACTATCGCGCCCCTCCCCCCCACCTCCGCAAGCTAGCCTCTGTTTGAGTTCACCCAATCAGGATCACCAGTGAGATATTTGAAGACAGAAATAGAGGTTTGAACCTTCTCTTCCACTCTCCTTTTCTGCTCTAGGACACATTTTCCAGTAGAGACTACCTCCCCCGAGGTTTATAGCTCAGTCTCAGGCAGCTCTGTCCACATGGTTTCTTGTTTCGAAGGTCCTACTTCCTCCTCTTGCCACTCAGGCTTAGGGGTGGTACTAGCATCCTGTTGTTTCTTGCGTCTTAAGTAGGTCAACATCTTTTATTGCCTCCTTTAAAATGTTCTGTTTTGCAGGCAGGTGCTTTATTAAATTCTTAAACCATGTAAGGTTCCTGTCAGGACCCTGACTGGTACAAGATCCCATTCTAAAAGGGTAAAAATAGTTGTTTTCCTGTTGTTTTAGCTAGATAGTAGAAGCAATAGGAACACTTATTTTAAATATTTTGTTTATATTCAAGTTCACAGTTTCAAATGTTAAAAATTGTTCAAAAGTAAGTATGTTCTAGTGAACAGATGACATGTGTTTTTTAGAAATAAAAAAATCCCGGGGCGCCTGGGTGGCTCAGTCGGTTAAGCGTCCGACTTCGGCTCAGATCACGATCTCGCGGTCCGTCAGTTCGAGCCCCGCGTCGGGCTCTGGGCTGATGGCTCAGAGCCTGGAGCCTGCGTCCGATTCTGTGTCTCCCTCTCTCTCTGCCCCTCCCCCGTTCATGCTCTGTCTCTCTCTGTCTCAAAAATAATAAAATAAACATTAAAAAAAATTAAAAAAAAAAATAAAAGAAATAAAAAAATCCCATGGGGCGCCTGGATGGCTCAGTCGGTTGAGTGTCTGACTTAAGCTCAGGCCATGATCTCACGGTCTGTGAGTTCGATCCCCCGCATTGGGCTCTGTGCTGACAGCTCGGAGCCTGGAACCTGCTTCAGATTCTGTGTCTCCCTCTCTCTGCCCCTCCCCCCACTCTGTCAAAAATAAATAAACATTAGAATATTATTCAGCCATAAAAAAGAACAAAATCTTGCCATTTGCAGTGACATGGATGGGCCTTTACGGTATTATGCTATGTAAAAATAAGTCAGCTATAAAAAGACAAACACCATATGATCTCCCATCTCCCTTACATGTGAATCTAAAAAACAAACAAACAAAAACACAAGCTCATAGATACAGAGATAGATTGATGGGTGCAAGGGGTGGGGTGGTGGGAGGAATGGGAAGATTATATTTTTAGTTTAAATAAATTGAGTAAAAAGTTTTAAAAATCCCACACATTTGGCCCTTTAAACAATTGTATAAACTACTAGTAAAGCAACAGATTCCAGACTACTGTTACTCCCTATTTTATAAATGAAGAAACCGAGACACATAGAAATTAACTGTCCCAAGATTATATATCTGATTGTTGGGAGAGTAGGATTTAAACCCACACAGTCTGACTCTAGCATTTGTTCTTAACCAGTACATTATGACATCCTCTCCAGTGTGGCGTCCTCAGGGTACTGAGAGTTACTGCCTGGCTCTCAGGGCCCCAGGACTGAGTGTTACAGTGAACAAGGTGGAAGCTTCCTGACCTCTTAGAATTTGGCCTCGGAAGTCACCTAGTATAATTCCATTTCTAATATCCTGGTTGAAGCAGTGACAAGCCCACTCTGAGGAATGAGAGAGGAGTATCAAAGTGTCAAAGAATTTGCAGCCATGCTTTAAAGCCATTACAGTGAGCAAATTTCTAGCACCAATAACCACAGTATCTGATACTCAGAGGAGAGGGTTAGTTTTTATTTGCTGAAATGGCCTCATAGTTTCCTATATTTGGTCCTCATTTATCTACAGCAGGAAATGAAAGGAAATAGAACCTATCCTAAAGGCAGTTTTCAGTTCTAACTAGTATTCTAACCCCGTTCTTAAATCTGAGAGCCTTCTCAATGGCATTGGACATGACTTCCACTGACTCAAGTTTCATTGATGGAGTTGGACCGAAACAGAAAATGCTCTGTTACCTATATTCAAAACAATTGCCAGGCCAATTTCCTTTCTTTATTTTTATTTTTTAAGTTTATTTATTGTGTGTGTATGTGTGTGTGTGTGTGTGTGTGTGTGTGTGTGAGAGAGAGAGAGAGAGAGAGAGAGAGAGAGAATAGGAGGGAGAGAGAGAACCCCAAGCAAGCTCTACTCCAGCAGCAGAGCCTGATGCAGGGCTCAATCTCACAAACCATGAGATCATGATCTGAGCTGAAACCAAGAGTCAGACACTTAACAGACTGAGCCACCAAGCCACCCCATAAATGACTTTCTTTAAATTCTGCTTAATTTCCTCTCCTGGGAGGATTAGACACCTGCTAAGTTTGAATTTTAAACTTTCAGATAATTTGGAGTAATAGTAGAGACAGGGGAAAAAAAAGTATTTTGGTGAGGTGATGTTGGTGTATGGGGAGGGGGAGTGTTGTCAGTGGTGGTATGTGGTCCTCTGAGAAAACAGCAGTTTTTTTATTTTAACTGTAAAATGCTAAGCTAATTTAGCTCAAATATTTTGAATATATTTTCAATTTACAGGGCCCATGACTGTCAAAGAAAAGTAAGCTGAAAAATATTGGAAAAATCACTCAACTGGCTAGAATTCTGTTTTTTATTAAAATCTGAGATTCTGACCAATGAGGTATAGATTAGGGTTTTTTTTTTTTTGGGAGGGGGTCGGTGGTTTTTCATAGCTCTGGTGAAGGCCACAATTAGAGTATTCAGTGGCATATCTTTATGATGTGTCCCGAGGAAACAACATGACTGGTATACAGAGAAAAATTTCAAAAGAGGAACATTTCCTTCTATGCCATGGTCCAAGAAAGGAATTCCACATGCAGAAAGACAAATATTAGAGTGACCAGGCTAGTTCATCTGTCATGCTTTCACAGCCAAGGTTAATTCTAATTATATGGCTGGCTGCCAAATTTCTCCTTTTTTTCTAACACAAAGCCAAAAAAAATCTGTCTGAATAAGAAAGACTACTCAGCAATTTATAATTCCATTTCATGTTTCCTTGCTATGTAAAAGTTTCACACCTAGAATCACACAAAGTACAACTAAATTCCTAATGCAGCATTTTCTATGTAAAAGAAAAAAAATGAATCTTTTCACCTCACAAATCCCTAGTGCTAGTCCTGTGATTGGCAAGAGCCTCAAGTTACTTCACTAATGGAGGTCCCAAGATTCTTCTTCCTACTCCTTAGCTCAATTAGTGTTAACCTTTGCCTTCTACCAGTAAAATGCACTTATTTCTAGCCCATAAATTATGTAAATAATTTTTCCTTATTTCCAGATGGCTTTTATATGTTTTTTGTTTTTGCTAGGCTATCCTTAGCTTGTACACACAAAGAAGGCAACAAATATTTATGTGTTATCATTAATTAAGTCGGTCACTAATTCCATAAATATTTATGCTGGATACTATTTTAGATAGTAGAGATACAGTGGTAAGGAAGGAATTCACAATATGTATATTAGACAGAACAGGCACAGTTATGCTGCAGTAACAAACAACTTCATATTATCAATGCCTTAAAACAAAAGTTTGTTTCTAGCTGAGGCTACATGAAGGCTCTTGAGGATCTATACACTGTAGTCATTTAGATTCTTAGAGAGATGGGTGTTCCATTTAAATTCATGCTTCCATAATTGCTAAGACAGAAAAAGGGAATGCGGTAAATCACACCCTAGTTCTAAAAATTATAATTGATATAATTCTCACAATTCATTGGCCAGAACAAGTCATACATGTATACATAACACTCTGAGGAGGCAGGACTTACTAATAAGCATATTTGTCACCACGTACATCATGCTATGAAATTGTCAGCTGGTCCTATATCTATAGTCAAGTATATTATTCTACCCAAATGTCTTATAACCTACCTAATGGGTATTCCTAGGAAACAATGGCTTCCTATTTTTCATTAACTTTTTTTAGCACTACGTATCACCTAAATCACACTTCATTGCCTCATTTTTCGTCCTATGATTCAATCCCTCAAAAAACAATAAATTATACTGCTGCCATATATGCTGGGTCTTCACTAGTTAGTATCAGCTCAATGTCTTTTAATATCCCCTTTTTGGTTATACATCCATCCTTGCTTGACATCTAGACTCGGCACATCGTGTACAACTAGATTGTTTTCATTTCTAACCTCTGTCATCAGAACATAATCTAGTTAGTGCCCTTTCTCAAAACAAGCATTAAAGGAAACCAGATATGGAGAAAAAAAATCTGTTTTTGACTGATTTTATTGAAGCTTAGACCTATGGCAAGATGTCATTTTAATGTTGGCACAAACATAGAAACAAAATTCTAATTTAATAGACTATGTTATTGTCAAGCTTTTTTTCAGTGTATAAATCTGTTTTGAAAGATTAGAATAAATTTGGTCTGTCCAAATGTGTGACACAGAAAGAAGAGATCTAATTGCTTCATGATATATGTTTTGCTAACTTCTTCAAATCATTTCTCATTATTTTATGAAACATTATAGAGGAGAAACATGGGTTACTTAATTAGATATATGCAGCACTTATAACCTGTGCAAACTCTTTGAGCTTTTGATTTTATAAAACAAATAATAAAAGCTCTCTCACAGAATTGTAAGAAGGATATCTATATAAAATCTAGCACAATATTTAGCATTTAGTGGCTAGGTTTTCAAAGTTTTTGTTTTATATTCTCTACACTGAAGTAGCTGTGGAGTTTTGAGAATGGCTAACAATATTTTGGGGAAAAAATCACTTAGGAATAAATTATTCTAAATAAACCACTCCATTTCTCTTCCCCCAAAAGACACATATTCTGAGTGAGGAATGTAAGCATCACCAGTAAATAGAAAATACAAACAGAGTGAAAGACAAATTGCCAGACTCACAATGAATGTCCATGCAAATATAATCACTGGCTGAGAGAGAGACAGAGAGAGACAGAGAGAGACGTGTAGAGAGAGCGCGCACATGGGCTAGAGAGGAATAGCAGGGACTTTGCAAATAAGCCAGGCTCAGATTTTGTCAGTTTCAACCCCAGAGCAATACTCTATGCCTCATTGTTCCAGTCAGATTTCGCCCTAAACTAAAACTACTCCAACAGTTTCATTCTCAAATCTCTTAACATATCATCTTTAATAAATAAACAGATGGAATTATGTGTTATGTATGGACAGAGCACATTTTTGTGTGCCTGTTGTATTCTAGTACACACAAGCAGACACATACACACTGTTTCCAAAGGTTTCTTAATAATTTTAGTATTGTTCTTGTCATATTAGAATTTAATACTTTCTTTCTAGAATCTAAACCTCAGGAATCTAGGTAGAGTGTATCTACTTTCACATAAGACTTTTCTAGTTTTCACTCAAATATTTAAAGACTTTTAACCCAAAAAGAGATGATGATAAGATTGAATCCTAGACATTATTTAAGGATCAGCTTAAAGACTATTATGAAATCAAGATTTAAGTAGTAGCAACAAAAATTCACCTATCTTTAAATATTTTTTCTTATATTTCTTATATTCTTTCTTATATTACCAAAAATTTCAGTTATTTCTTTGCATATTTTATGCTTGCTACAAGAATATAATTTTTTAGAAAGCAGATGTGTAGTTTTTTTACATCTTTCTATTCCTCATATAGCTGAGTCACTCTAAATTTGTTAAATGATTAAAATTGGACATATTTTGGGCACATGGGAAAATCAGGAAAGAGCTGCAAAATCATATATGTATAGTCTTAGTCCTAGGATTTAAGATGAATTTGTGAATGAGGAAATGAGGATTTCTGATAATATATATATATATATATATATATATATATATATATATATATAGGAGAAGAGACAATGACAAACAAACAAAGAAGCAAAATGAATTGGAAACTTCTTCCAGTAGAAGAATAGAGTTAAGGAATGGAGATATCTCCCATCCATTTTAATGGTTAAGTGCTGTTATTTGCTACCTGGTCTTTGTGAGGCAAAACACACACACACACACACACACACAACAGAAAAGGTTGAAATAAATGCAGTTATGGTCCAGAAACAGGCTGAAATGGAAATGAGGAGACAGGTCCTCCATATTAGGCTGCATGGTATACCCAGGGAACACAAACTCCTGGTGTGTTGTTTTCTCTTTTGTTCACTTGTTCAACTCAATTGGCTATAAGCTAGTAGGACTGCAAAAAAACTACATTAAATACTACTACTACTACTACTACTACTACTACTACTACTACTACTACAACTGGGTATATTGTCTGCAACCCTGTTACTGACACACCACAGAATTTCTCATGCAACTCAACCAGAAACAAATATCCCACATCCTACCATTTGGAACCAGAAATCATCTCTTTGAATTGTTTAAATGCTTAACTATGACCAAATGCTGGAACATACTTTTAAATACTACTTTTCTTGGGATGCCTGGTTGGCTCAGTCAGTTAAGTGTCTGACTTGATTTCGCCTCGGGTCATGATTTGTGGTTTGTGAGTTTGAGCCCCGCATGAGGCTCTGCACTGACAGTGCAGAACCTGCGTGGGAGTCTCTCTCTCTCTCTACCCCAATCATGTGCTCTCTCTCTCTCTCAAAATAAATAAATAAACTTAAAAAAAATTGCCATACGACTGATAAAACTGGAATGAGAAATAAAATGACCAACCTACATATTCTGCCAAAAACTAAAACAAACCACGAACCACAGAGAAAATGGAAGCAGGTTTTGTGTCTCCCGACCTATTTGTCACCTCACTCAGAAACCCCAGGTCCATGTCAAAAGAAAACCCAGCAGGTGGGCCTTCTAGGGATGAGAGCTGGACTTTGAAGGACTCAGAGTGCTGGTCCTTCCCTGCATCCCCTCCCAAATCAATTCACAAACCATACTTCTGAGTAGGAATTAGAAGAAACACCAAAATACCACACTGCATGCTGAAATGAAGAGTTCTCACAGATAAATGTAAAAGCAAAAGTTAGTGTAGGAAACCCATGGTAGATACACAATTTAGGAATTTTGATAATTCTTTTTTTCTGTTTAAAAGTCAAAGTCTGCAAACAAGGTAGTTGAAGTAAATGCAAATTTTAAAGCAGAGTCACAGTGAATAAATATCTGCTAGAAAAATCTCAACATCAGTTATCATTTTGGACTGGTAAAATGTACACAATACTTGGCAATCCTGCCCAATGAAATCTTGTTCTCAGTCCCAACTTCATCCACCCTACACAAGTCTAACAAATAGGAAAATAATTATATTGTTGCATTTCACTGTATAGAGCATTATATTGTATAGTATTTAATAACGATGGTGCTTTTTGTCACCTATGATTTGTTTTTAAATTTATAAAATTATACAGATATATACAGTATACATAACATACCAATTTTAATTTGCTTTGAAATTTATAAAACATGCATATAAAAGTTTATTCAATTATATATATAAATTGTGATGGCAATACAGTATATAAACAGTTTATTCTGGGACATAAATAATGTCTAATACTTTTTATGTATATTTTTCTTTTACATATTTTCTATAAAATTTACAAATTATAGGAAAAAGATTTTTAAACTGAAAAGACATTTTGGAGAATGGTCTTGCCTCCTTTGGTGGAATGAGGAAAAAGGGATGTCAGAGAGAAGAACTAATGAACCAAGGTCACATGGATAGTTGCTACAGAATGAGAAACAGAAACTTAACATTTTTACCACCTACTGTTTATGTATAATATAAAAATTTTAATGATACATGTAAGTGTATAGACATAGATTTTTTTGACATTTTTATTCATTCAGACATATAACAAAAACTATCATGAGCAAGATCTTTGTCAACAAAAAGCTAACAAATCTCACTTAGGCATATTCCTTTCATTAATTAAGCATAAAAATAGTGTGCTAGAAAAAAGTTTCCTCATCAATAACCTAGATATTATTTGTTTAATCTTACTGAGTGACCTCAGGCAAAAACTTATGTAAGAACCTATTCTATGAACATAGGAATCAGCTAACAAAAATCACTAAGTTATTTTATCTTTAAAACTCCCATTGATGTAACTCATGTTATTGTCATTGGTTAGAGAGGGGTAAACGACAGTTATTGAAGTCTGCACAGGAAACAAAAACAAAAACAAAAAAACTATTGTTTTCATATTGTGCATGCATGTTGTTTACTTAGACTTGCAAATACACCAGCTCTCATAACTAGCCAATCACTTTGTCTAGCTATTAAACATCTGTTTTAATATATTCTATTAATGACTAGCTATGTTAACTGTGTGAAATAGAGGATAGGATATTCCTATTTTCTCACTGAATACAGAAGAACTGATGTTTGAATATAGTCATTAAATGACTAAACTCACACGAATTACATCAATACATGTTTTCCTTTTTAATCTGTTAAATTAAACCTATATTTATCCCACATCTTTTTGCTTTCCTGCTTCTAATACACAATGGTATTTTTTCTCTGAAATAATTTTGATAATATCAGTGCAGTTTTGTGCAATATGATGGCAAGGGTCAGCTGAATTCGAATCACAACATAGAATGCAAAATATATAAATTATACTGCTTAGCAGGTATTCAACATAATTAAAATCATGTCATGTTGTCTTCTTTTTTAAGTACATAGAAAAGATAAATTCTGTTCCTTTATAGACAAATTAGTGAAACATAGAGAAACCTTGTGACCGAAATAATACTACTGACATCACCCAGGTCTTTCTTGAGTCTATGTTCACCTTTCTGCAAGATACTTGCCTTTTCAATTTTGTTCTTTCTGTGGTCCATCATGAGAGAGCAACCTATCACTTATCATGAGCTTCTTTTAAGTACGTACAAAGATAATCCAATGTCATGGCTTAACGCACATCTCTTTTCCTTTTCTTAGCTGTGATGCTAAACAGCCACAACATACATTCTTTTTATACTTTTTTTGCACAGTAGGGAATCCTAACTGTCAGCTATAAGAATCCTGACTATCAACTTTCTCTGACTTCCAGTTTCTGAATATTAGAAGTGAATATTGAAAATTTTGATTCCAGGTACTTCGTTTACAGATTAAAAAAAGGGGGGGGGTCGCCTGGGTGGCTTAGTGGGTTAAGCATCTGACTTGAGCTCAGATCATGATCTCACAGTTCGTGAGTTTGAGCCCCTCATCAGGCTCTGTGCTGACAGCTCACAGCCTGGAGCCTGCTTCGGATTCTGTGTCACACTCTCTCTCTGCTCCTCCCCTGCTCATGCTCTGTCTCTCCTTCAAAAATAAATAAAAACATTAAAAAACCACACAATAATGCCTAAATTGGTAAAGTGTAAGGCAGTTAGTAACATCAACCTGGAGTCTTTATCTATAGTCCAGAGTGTCTGGTGTTACTTTTTAATTATTTCTTATAACCAGTTTCACCCCAAATTCCTTGTAAAGTCCTTGAGGGATATAAAGGTCCCACACATTGGTATTTTCCATAGTGTGTTGTCACAAAATCAGTGCTTAGTAAATATTTGCAGAATGATTGAATGAAGAAGGAAATGAATGCATAAAGTCAGCTCTTTTCTACAGAAAGTACTTACCTACTTGACCCCTGGCTAATCTCCTATTTCATTAAAACAGTATGTTTTTAACATATTTTTATATAGTCTCACTTTAGTAAACTAATAATAGTCTTCTTCTTTCCACTTATTGTTAACCTCTAATGTAACGTTATAGTTTATTAGAACAGATAAGAAGAGGATTAAAAGGAAAATAAGCAGTACATGATCATAAATTGATGCTAACCCAATCTAAATCAGGGCAGTATTTAAAGGAACATATAAGAGACCGTAGAGTAACAAAAAAGTGAAAGTAATGAAATCGAAAGGCAACTGTGTGTTAGTCCAATGTTTTGGGGCAATTAAAATGCTTGAAAAGTATAAACTTCCCAAATAAGAACAAAATTAAATACTGTCTCTTAAAGGATAAGAAATCAATCAATCAGTTGGGCAAAGGAAGTCCTATTGTTTAGAGTCACAATGTAGCTTTGGTTATAACAAAATAAATAGCATTACACTTAAAAATATAAGAATATCAGCAAATAAAAGATGTTAAAATCGCTAGCCATTTGAGAAATGTAAATTAAGGCTATTATAAGATCTCACTCCATACCTACCAGAATTATTAAAATAAAATTTAAAAAAATATTGGTAATACCAAGTGCTGAAAAGGATGTTGAGCAACTGGATCTCATACAGTAGGAAAATTGTACAGACTCTGGAAAACAGTTTGGCGGGGTTTCTTGTTGATGTTGTTTGTTTTTTGTTTTTAGATAAAATTAAACATGAATTTACCATGCAATTTACTTAGCAGTCATACTCCTGGGTATCTATCCCAGAAAAATGAAAAGTTATGTTCATATGAAAACCTGTGCATGGATGTTCATGGTAGCTTTATTTGCAATAGCCTCAAACTGAAAGCCACCCAAAGGTTTATTTTACATGTGACTGGGTAAATAACATGTGTTATATATCTACAATGGAATACTACTCAGCAATAGAAAAGAATGTACCACCAATATGCACAACATGAATGGATCTTGAGAGACTCGTGTTGAATGAAAAAAAAAAACTAAAAAAAACAAAAAAAAAAAAAAAAAAACAATCTCAGAGTTTTTAGCTGAATAACCCTCATTTAGTAATATTCGTTGAAGTCACGAAGTATAGTGATCAGAACAGATCAGTGGTTGCCAGAGGTTAGGGCCTGGGAAAGGTATGACTCTAAAGGGAAAAAAAGAAAAGGAGAGTTATAAAGTGGTGATGGATGTGTTCTGTATCCTGATTTTGGTGATGGTTGTATTATATTCCATATACATATATTGAATTTCAAAGAACTATACACTAAAAAAGTGTGCATGTGAGATCTGAATAAGGTGCATAGTTGAGTTAATAATATCGTACCAAAATAAATTTCCTGGTTTTAATAATTTATTATGGTTATGTAAGATGTTATCATTAGCAGAAGTAGGATGAATGGTTTATGGGAGCTTTCTACTAATCTTCCAATTTTTAGAGAGTCAAAGTATTTCAAAATAAAAGTATTAAATACAATACAATAAAAGATACTTTTAAATTTAATTATTTGCCTAAAATAGAGGCAAATTAGTATACAGTTCAATGGTTTTCTCTATTATCTTTGATTTATTTTCCAATTTAGCTGTTACTATTTGTACATGTAGCTCATAAAAAATTATGAAATGGAAGTTCCACTTTCCTTCTTACTATAACACTGGGGATAAATAAGATAAAAATATAATGAACAGAAGTAAATTTGTCAAATAGCCATCTTTTATTTCTAATTCAATATTTCATTTGCAAGTTCTTCTCAGGCTGTATTATTTTCAAACATAGCTGACAGGACAGATAGTCATTTCAGTTGGAAGGACTAGCTTGCCACTACCAAAATCAACAACATATATGGACACAATTCTCCATTGGAACTCTCACCTTTTTTTTTTTTTTTTTTTTTTTTTTTTTTTTTTTTTTAATCTCTGAAATTTCTTCTCTTTGCTTTAAGCAAAGGCATTGACAACCTTTATTTTGTACTACCTTTCAAGGATGTTTGTAAAGCAAACAGCCTGAGAAGACAGAGATGAGTGTCTCCCTCTGGGGCAGGGGGCAGATTCGCTGCTTGATCAGAATAATAAAGATAATCCCTCTCTCCAGGGTAAAAGTTGAGCCAGTGGCTACCTGTGGCCTTATAAAATTTGTGGTTTCCTAAACTCAGAGTTGCTCAGCTATATTACAGACTTACTATGTGCATATCATCCACCTGGGGCCACCTTTACATTGCTTACTTGAAACTTAGGGGAGCCTATGCTGTGATGATAAATTTCTTTGTGACCTAGAATACTATACAACTAGAACAACTTAACTTGTTGGCTTGTGACTATGATACAGTCTTAGGGGAAAGGGTTTGAGGGTTATAGGGCGTTATATATAGACTTTAGAAATTCCAGGATTTCTTCCTGACAGTTTCTCAGCACAATGTGTCTTTACCCTATAATGGCAATCCCAGACCCATCTAAATGTCTATAGTCTCTGGATGGCAACCTGTTCAGGATGAGAATTAGGACATTAAAACTTAGTTATAGTTACAGTTTATAAATATACTTTGGCGCCTCTTTCATTTGACTCTTCTAGATAAATCTCTGGGTGAAATAGGAGACCACCGGGAAGAAAAAAAGATGAAGTTATAACAACTTCAGACTTTATGGAGCTGGACGGAGAGCAAAAATCCTGTACTTGGAGGAGATAACCTTAGACTATGGGAGGTATGAGGAAGGAAGGGACATTAATGATCTTTCAGAACTGCCCCTAGAGGATTTCTCCAGAATATAAACACCCTTGTGCTGCTCTTTATCTTTTCAATGATTTTTGAAAAAGAGAGGAACCAGTTTGAGTGTGGAGCTCATGCTGCCTGCGGTCCTGTGAGTAATAAAGTAGTTTATCTATGACCCAAAGTCTCATGGCTTCTCAAGATCTAGGAAGCTCTGCAGGCAAACTTGGCTTGCAAATAGAATAAAATCTCACATTATTTGTAGTTTTGACATAAACATAAATAAAGAGGATCCAGTTTATGTATGTTCTGGTTTTCTAAATCTGAAAATATAAATTGGAAGTGTAGGTATAAAAATAATAATACTGGGTTCTGCATGATTTAAACAGTGTTTGTATAGGTGGTTTATCACTGAAGTTCACAAAATGCATTCATAATAATGTGTCTAATGTCCCACCATGCATCCTCTTGGCTTCTAATTCTTGTGGAATCTATGGTGGACAGTAAAAATTGAGCTTTCATTTTCAAAATATTGACAACATTTCACCTTGAGCAAAGTAAATCTTGTTCAGTAGGCACGCATAAGCCTAGGAAATTAACACACCAAGGGCAGTACTCAACCAATAGAGGAAAGGAGTTTGTCATGATCTACCTTCAGGTAGGCAGTACTGTCAAGCACTCCATACACTTCTCAGAAAGTTCTAAGGAGAATCAAGCCCCAGTTGGCCACAGTTGCCACAGTAACATGCTCCATATTTCCTATATATCCTTTCCTGTACTCGTCCTCACCCCACACTCTTCCTTCCTGGCATAACCATTTAATAGCCTAAGTAAACACAAAAACTTGGTCTGAAGCTCTTCTTTGGGGAATTACACACAATTTCACAATAGATATGTTTAGGCTACATATTTACAAACTTTCCTTCTCTGTTTAAGCAAATTCACTTATTTCCATAAAATGAAATTAGAGGTTTATATTACAAGGTATAGTTTGAAATGAATTTTAAAAAATGAATGAAAACTCTTCAACCTGGTAATAATAATGTTTTGCACTGCAAGATGATTCTACTGACTGATGACCATTTGGATATATGACAATTTCTGAATTTACATTGGGAGGCATTAGGAAGATGTCTGTACAAAATTAGGATTACAACCCCTGGTTTGGCACTAACTAAAAATCAATATGCTCTGCAGAAGATTATTACATCTTGGACTTGTATAATATTAAATATTTGGGGATACTCTAAAAAAAACATTGAAACATTGATGCTACTTGATGTTTTTGTAGGAAATCAACATTAGACCTGATAAGAAACAATGACAAAGAAAAGCATTAATCTGCATTGTATACATTAGACATTGAATTCAGTTCCAATTGTGTCATGAGTTGGATGGCATTTAGAGAACTTATAATGTGAGTGAGAGAATCAGTGATTACAAAGAAGCAGAAGGTGGAGATGGAAGTTAGAAGAGTGAACAGCATCTTACAGAGAAGTTAATGGTCCTATGATGATCTATTCCGAAGCTGGAGGAACTAAGAGTTTTGTGGAATTTTTTGCTTTTTTCTTAATTAGCATCGGGTTTGGGAACACAACTCAATTCCCCAATTTTCCTCAATTTTCATCTATATCCATCAATGGTCATACTAGACTGGCTAAACTGATGAATAGTAAAAATTAGCTCACAAGCATATATGTCTCCAGATAACAAAGCACTTTAAGTTGTCATATTCAACACTTATTTTCCTACTAGGGATGAATGAAACAGACAAGATTGTTCACATTTTATAAATGCTGCTTTTGAATGTCAGATGATGATTTTTCACAGTTTCATAAAACAACTAGTAGGATACTAAAGTAGAACTCTACCCTAGGTAGTCTAACCCAAATTGTGGGCTTTTTTCTCTTTGTAGTCCTTATGATAATGCTTGCTTTGGGACATATTTCTTTTTGTGATAGTAACAAACAGATTTTGCTAAAATCCAGATTTGGAGAAGCAGCTTTAAATCCCCCATAGCCTCATTAGAGAGAAAATAAGCTTTGGAATTTGGAGGATACAGAGTCACTCTAAGAAGGAATAATGCAATTGGAAATATAGTAGCAGCTGGTCCAGAATTCTTTTACTGATTACTTTTATGTTTTCCTACCCAACCACTAAAACTGGTTACTATTATTTCCTTCTTTCTATTGGACCCACTATCTCAATGGCTCAGTGTTTTAATCATCTCATTCTTGCTATAAAACACCACCCTTCATCTGATGTTTCCATTTTTCCCAACAACCCAGTGTCTCAACAAACTCAAGAAACAGTGACAGACAATGAAATATTTTCACTGATTGTTAAGTTCTGATTTTTTAAACAAGTTGTGCTGAAAGAAGGCAAAATGAATAAAAACCCTTAAATACAAGGAGCTGGAGAGCTCCAATCCCTGGTATATTTCAGAAAAAAATCAAAGTATTTGGGAGTTGAAAGGAAACCTTACAAATCATCAGTTACGAATTAACCAAGGTTACCTGAATCCAGAACTGGAAGCCAAATCTTTTGACTTAGGCCAGCATTCTTCCCAATATACTATGTATACCTTCTACACCACCAACTCTCGTTTTTCTTTCTTTAGTTTTTGGTTGTCTTTTTTCTGTTAACTCTTCAATGGTGAAATATTGATAGCATTGATTAAATGTTTGTATAATTATAACTATGACAAGTTCACTAATCCACATGGGATATTATGATTTCAAATAATATCTGCTAAAAATTTTTCATCATCTATTAGATATACATGTACCTCCTACAAACTCACAATATCCAGGATTAACAAATTCATTATTCACTTATTATTACTCTGTTCATTTGGGAAGTGCATCATCATCCTCTACCAATATAATACGAAATTGTGTCCTTAATAATTTTAAGTATAATTGAACCGTTAAGAAAATAGGAACAATAGTACATTCTCAGTAAGTTATATCCATTTAAATATGAGTATATAAAGGAAAATAAAAAATTAAAAGTTTCATATAATTTGTGATTATATGAATAATCATGATTAAATTCTTATTTAAAAATAATCATTTTTAGTTAGAAGTCTTAGTTAACACAATGCTCACAAGCTTCTAATATTTTCTTAAGTGTTAAGCATACCATTATTATTAGCATGCTTTCACTTGAAGTCTTAAGCCATAGCTATTTGTAATAAATTAAATGTCTTCTACACATAACACATTCATAATACATACACATAATATATCACAAAATGATGTTTCCTCCTTTTATGCAGGTAATATCCTAGTCCAAGCAAACACTACCCATCTTAAGCTATTGAAATTGGCTCTTCACTAATCTTCCATTTCCATTTTGACCCCTATGCACAAACACACACAATATACACACTATATTTCACAGTAACAGAGTTGCATAGATTATAAATCTGGCCTAGTGACACTTTAAATTTTCCAACTTGACTTTCAAGGTTCTGGATGATATACCCCCAGCCTCTCTCTTCACATTCAATTTGAGCCACTCTTCTCCTTGGTTATTGTACGCCAACCATACTATCTTTTTTCCATCTTCTCAAATATGCTCTACTCTCTTCTTTCTCAAGGCATTAGACTTGGTTTCTCTCTGAAAGACTCCTTGTGCTCCCTGTCAACATTCCCACTTTTCTTTCCATAATTTTCTTCTCTTATTCCTTAAGTAACATTTTAAATGTCATCTCCTCAGTGAGACTTTCACTGACCAAGTAATCTAACTAATGTCTTCTTTGTCACTCTTGAAAATAACACAGTATATTCACATAGAACTTACCATAATTTGTATTTATGAATGTATGTATGAAAGCATTTATTTGTTGCACTGGAGTAAAAAATAAATAATAGTCTTAAGATTTTTTTTAATCTTTATTTTTGACAGAGAAAGAGACAGAGCATGAGCAGGAGAGGGGCAGAGAGAGAGGGAGACACAGAATATGAAGCAGGCTTTAGGCTCTGAGCTTTCAGCACAGAGCCCAATGCAGGCTCAAACTTACAAACTGTGAGTTCATGACCTGAGCCAAAGTCCGATGCTCAACCGAATGAGCCACCCAGGCGCCCCAAGAATTTGTTTTTATATGATGTATCAATTAAGCTCATATGGCTTTTTAACAACTTGATTAAAAAAATACATTATTTTAGTGTAGAGTAGTACTAGCAAATCCAAAAATTAAATTGTAACACACATAATACATAAAACCTCTTATACTTCAAAAGCACCTATCCTGCATGGCTTCATCTAAATATAGTGGAAACATACTAATTTAAAAGACTGGTTGCTACTTAATTTTTACTTTTTTATTTCCCAAGATATTATTTGTTTTAATTTTTTAAATAATTTGAGACTTGTAGAAAAGTCATAAAAATGGTTCAAAGGACTCCCATAAACTTTTACCCAGAATCCCCATTTAGTATAATTTTACCATACTTGCTTTATCATTGAATATACAAACAACATATAAAATATATTTTTTCTAAAATTATGTAATAAGAAATGCTTCACAAATGTCATCCTTATGCAGTAGTCAGGGTAATCTCAGTATTGTTCCATATTTAGTATATGTGCAGCTAAAATGTACACTAAGCATTTTTAATTTTACCCAAATCTAGCTACCATTATATTTTCCAAATATCACATCTACATGAATTAACCAAAAGAGGCATTGTACATATGATAAATGTCAATATTTCTTTTGTTTTTTTTTCCAGTATCAGTATTAAAATACTTATCAAACAATACAAGATAAACATTAACTAAGTGGAACAGACACAGTTGATATATGACCAACATGGTCATATAGGTGTTCATTCAGCTCCTTCACTTTTTGTAAAATCTGTTTTTGTTGGGGGCTTTCATTGTTTATTTGATGCCTCATATTAGTGAACTACAGTTAATGATATATATGGTAAATTACTACCACTGTAGAAACATTAACTTATTTGATGCATATAATAATCTATGATAGAAAATCATAATTTTTTTTTAAAAATGGAGGTTTTCAGGGATTAAAACGTATTTTCCATTCAGTTAATAAGGAGCAATGCTGGGATTAAAATCTAGGTCTGTTGGATTCCAGAGCACATTTTTCTAACTATGATGTAACTACTTAAAACTACCAGGTTTTAGATGATTCTTATATTAGAAATAAAAGCTAAAATATAACTATCTAAAATAATGTATAATGGTTTTAGGACAACAAGCTGTTTAAAGATAAGTGATGGAAATCGTGGTGTATGGTAGGATGTCTAAAGCAGAAACCGAAAATGAAACATGACAAAGAATATTATAACATAGTTTATCTATAGAGCCAAGTAATATGGCATACTTTCATTTGGGTGGGCTAGTCTATGTGTCAACAATTGCCACTAAAAATAAATGTCTGATTCAGCATCCTATTTTACCAGAAGTTATCTGACAGCTTGTATCTATTATAAATGATGTGCATTAAAACAAGATTGCTCTCCATCTGCTAGAAAGTGAGGCAGTGCTTTCTATTATAACTGTGTTTAGAAAGAAAATGAGTCAGTTACCTAGAGTAGTGAAGTGCACCGTGTAAGACAGTGAACTATTAAACCATCATATTCAATCACTATTGAAATTTAAAATCCTGAACTACCAAATTATAGACAGATTTTTGCAGTTCAGTTTGTCAAAACAGAAAAGGACATGAGAGAAAATAATTACAATAAATAACTGTAATAATAACAATGATCGTGTTTGTTAGCAACTTTTATCCGTATAGTCTTCATTTAGTAGAGTTGTTTCTGCTTAAATGTATTACTAATCAGGAACACTACAGCAAGATTGTCTGGGTTCAAAACCTGACTTCATTAATTAGTAACTATGTGACATGTAGCAAGTGCTTTTCTATTGCTGCTTCAGGCTCCTGATCTGTATAATGGGTATAATAAATAATGCAGATCTCACAGGCTCTTGTGAAGACCAAATAAATGATACAATAGCTTATAAAATAGTATGATATAGTAAGTGCATGACAAATAGAGTAAATTAGTAACCATAATAGACATAGTGCTCACTGGCATTTTGATATAAATACCCTTAGTAGTGCAAAGTTGGTTGGAAAAGATGGGGCATATATAGGTAAATAATAGGAAAAAAAAAACTTCTGATTAGTAATTTATCTTGACATTTCTGTGTTTCCCCACTCATTTAAAATCAATGGAGTTTTTCCAAAACTACACCAAGGGCTTCTATCGCACAGTTTTCCAGGATAGCCACAAATAATCGAAGTAAGTGTTTTAGCACAATTGCACTATTATTAATCCTGCATTACAAGGTATAGTAGCCTCCAGGAACAGACCTTATAAGAACAATAGCAATAGAATTATAGTTGTTATGTATTAAAGAAGAAATTGTCCTAAGGACAAAAGTTTGAGATGCCATCACTTGATGTATCAAAATTGATAACAGGAAGGAACAAGTTCAACATCAACCATGTTCAAATGTGGAAGTGAAGACAGGATTTGCACACAGACTGGCACTGAGAAAGATACCACTCCTTCTCACTCCCCTCACCCCAGTATAATCAAAATCTAAACAGACAAAAACTGTTGTTTACCTAGGTTATTAACATTATATCTATGTTGGAATTTCGTTCCCCATTATACAAACTCTTAATTATAGAGTACCTATATATTTTTTGGGAATATGTTTACATACTCCTATTCCTATCAAATGGTGTATAGCAAAACCTATTTTGTGGTATGGATTTCAAATCTTTTCTTCTAAAATTGTGCTATCTTTAAAAAAGTCCCATTTTTTTATGAAGAGATATGAGGACCAAATAAACCCCACCATCCTGACATGGTCGATATGATAATAAGGCATAAGTCATTTGTGAAATTTAAAAAAGCTGCCTTTTGGGGGGGGGCAATTAAGCCACCATCCCTAGAAAATGACACCTGACGAAGGATTTCTCATGCATGGGTGAGTCAGCTAGTCCTTAGTTATAACCAAAATGTGACTCTCCTTACTCTTTCTCTAATAACCCCTCCTCATGTGACTTCTTCCTTATTGTTTATGTTGCCAGCCAGTCTCACACTGAGCTTTAACTGTGTGGAGAAAGCACAGTTAACGGATCCATTGGCCCACTCAATTTCTAAAGCTATTTCCTTCTCAAACTGTGACTTGAATGGTGAGAAAAGTGCAGGGGAACTGCTTTCCACTCCACAAGAAATGTTAGTATTTACCTACTTCCTCTTTCTCTGCTCATACAAGCTCTTTTATGTTTAAAATCAAGAGTAAATACTCCTTTCAAATGCCAGCATGTTAACAATGGCTGACTATACATGGGGAAATCGAGCCCATCATTATAATCAGGGTAAAAGATGCAGGGGAAAAATCTGTCCTTGTAAGTTATACATTTAGGAAAACCATTGAACCACTCTTTAATTGTGGCCCTGTGGCTTTACAAGATTAATGCTTTCTAAAGGTGCTTCTTTCCTATTTAGGGAGTAATCCTGGCAAGTAGACCTGGGCTCATCCAGAATTCATAGCCTAGTGGTATACAGAGAGCACAGAAAACTTTTTTTGGAATTTGACTGAATCTAAGTGAAAATGTGGAAGTCCCAGATTTCAACACTATTGAAGAAAAGATACAATTATTCTGAAATGAGTCACCTATTTCCTGATTGATTCACAATAATAGTCCTATAATCACTCAGTTTCTTTTTTCTTCCTTTTCCAAAAAGTAAATAGGTTTTATTTTTAGAGCAGGTTTATAGAAAATTGAGCAGCTATAGAGTTTCCATACATCCCCTTTCTTCCTAACACATGGTTTCTCCTATTATTAATATCTTGCATTACTGTGTTATCCTTGTTACAATTAATGAAACAATATTACTGCGTTGCTATTAACTAAAGTCCATAGTTTACATTACGGTTCACTCTTTGTGTTGTACAGTTAATTATTTGGGTTTGGCCAATACATAATGACATGTATTCACATTGCAGTATCATATGGAAGAGTTTCACTCCCCTAAAAATTATATTTATTCCATCTGTTCATCCCCCCTCCACCCAATCCCCTCCCCCAAACTCTGGCAACTGCTGATCTTTCTGCTTTCTCTGTATTTTGTTTTCTTTTTCAGAATGCCATATAGTTACTTCCTTTAAAATTTTAGAACAAATTCTGTGTGCCATTTCTACTCATCTTCATGGAACTAACAGGTATACAAACTTATAGGTGCCCATGTTAAGGTATAAAATTACCACCCTGCATATTCCCAAGTGTCATTTTCCTCAGGGCTGAGTACCCAGTCTTGTGCATGAATGGTAGTATACCACAAACCCCCACATACCTCATCTTAACCCCCATTCTCCCAGCTTAAAGCTGACTCATGGGTGTAGTGTAGTGGATTAAGAGTGCACATTGCTTCAGTTTGAACCCTGATTGCAACACTTACTGGCTTTTTGACTATGGGCAAGTAATTTACCTTCCCAAAGCTTCATATGTAAAAGAATATAGAGGTATCAAGTACCTCACGAGATAACTCTGTAGATTAAATTGAAAAGTGTAGAGGGAGTGCTGAGGACAACGACTGGCCACAGAAAACAGTCAGTAACGCTGTTGATATTAATCTCTTTCTTTCTCTGTCTCTCAAAAAAATGGGCCCTATCAGAACTGCAACTTCATATTCTGATGTAGCACAAAGCACAAAGAAAATAAGATAAATAATGCAAAACTAGTTAATTGACTTTACTTCTCCTTATGTAAAAGAGTTTAGTCTCTAGGTAAATGATGACAGAGTGACTTGAAGTTCTGGGGTACTTGAGACCATCTATGAGAACATGCTCACTTCCGATGGAGGTAAAATCACCTCCATTTTTGCACAGATGGCCTCACTATATGAATTCTATGTAATGTAGTCACCATCTATCCAAGCAAGACAAAGGGGCAGAACAGGACACTCTATAAAGTGTTGCATAATCATTTGTCTCAGGTAGTGAACATTAAGAATATTATTATGAAAAATATATAATGTAAAGATCTTTCCAATGCACATCTTTAATAAAGCTACCCCCCAGAAAAATGTCATAGCTCTGATATAAGTTTTGAAAAATACTAGTAATTACAGGTGTTTTTGGAAGAGATTTTGATCCTTTCAATTTACTTACAATATTCTAGGCTAAAGTAAATATTCTTATTTCATTTGGGAAAAATGGGATTTTGGTTTTAATTACAATTAATCATATGTTAGCTGTTAATCCTATAGATTACAAAACAAAGAAGTTTTATGAGCTATTCAGTATTATTCATCTTAATATAATTACTTTTAATAAAATAATTTAAAATTGCCTTTTAAATATTTTAGTTTATGTATTTATTTTGAGAGAGAGAGTGAGCATGAGTAGGTGAGGGGCAGAGAGAGGGAGACAGAATCCCAAGCAAGCTCCATGCTGTCAGCATGGAGCCCGATGTGGAGCTTGAATTCACAAACCGTGAGATCATGATCTGAAGTGAAACCAAGAGTTGGACACTTAACTGGACCAAACCACCCAGATGCCCCTAAAATTATTTTTTAATCATGCAATATTAAGTTGTCTGATAAGTGGAATCTGAAGTAAGTCTACAAAAAATACAAATAAATAAAAATAAGGCATAGCTTAAAAAATATTTTCTTTACTAAGCAACCTCAAATGTATGTTATTAGTCTGCTTATCTTACCCAGGTACTTGTCTTTAAAAAATAGAAACATACACAGATCCAAAGAGTAAGAGCATTTAAGGAAGGCAGAGTTTCCAGCAGCTAGTTCTATTTCTCACTAGAAATTACCTTATCTTCAATCATCTAAACCTATGTTTGTCTTATTTACTGGGAAGCAACTATAGATCCCAAACGTATCTTTCTCTGTGGAATAAATTAGGGCTTTCTCTGTAAATTTAGCATGATTCAGCACCAAAAAAAAAACATGCTTGGTAGTGACAGTTTGAGTAATTGCCTTGTTAAATCATCACAGGTATTATCGAAGCAGTTTTCACTGTCATGGCTGTAGTCGTCATCATCATCATCATCACCTCCATTGCCATCCTTATCTACTGCTTGCAGCGTTTTGATAAAGAACCTCAAAATATCCATCATGAAGAACATGATTTGCTCTCAAGTACAGTAATTCGCATTCTACAGCAAATATTCTCATGGCAGTGAATCAATACATCTCTCTCTCCCATTCTCAGTGAAATTATGTTTTGCTTCTCCTAGTTCTTTTCCTAACAGAAACTTGATTATGTTCAGAGAACCATCATTCCCAATGACCTTCCCAACCATGCTCCCTCACCACTACCAAATTTTCAAATGACTGGGGAAATTGAATACACTTCCAGATCTTGGGGTGGACTCCAATTAATACAAATCCAAACAGTACATGGTATTTCCCCAGCAACTGAGACTGCTCCAGTTGTGAGAAAGCAATCTTATTTAGCCCATTCAAACTGGAATAATGGATTTATAGTCCATAGTAAGGAGTCAGGTTTCTTACTTTTTCTTGCTGCATGAGAATAGTACACAATTTTCCTCAGTTGGTAGTGGCAACAAACTTATGACCAAGGGGGAAAAGGCTGTAGCTGTGGATGGGAGAGCAGGGATATAGAAGGGATATGGCTCCTTAAAGATGTCAATGAGGCATCAGTTCAACCAAGCCTACATCCAACCAAGCTTGCTCTTCTCTGGCCTTCCTCTAAGTTAGAAACTGAATTAACTTATCATTTAAGCCAGTTAGAGTTAGGGGGTTTTTAGTGTCTAAAGTATTATTCAACACACCAACCATTATTACACTATATTTACACTGTTTCAACTATTTTCTCTTTCTTTTCTACTTCTAGTGTTATGCCCACCAATAATCCATTATGTCTTCCACTCTCAGAATGAATTTCTGCAAGTGTTACATTTATTCACAGCATGTTCTAAAACAAACAAGCAAATCTATGGGCTGGTACTAGTAGTGAGATCTTAAGAAGTACAAACAAAAGAATAATTATCATTCGAATGTCTGAAAAGAGTAGGAAATAGAGTTGGGAGTATTCATGGTGTTTCCAGCCTTTCCAAAAAAGAGGATATTTAGGTTCTAGGAATTAGGCACCAGTTATTAGGAGAAATTGCCCCAATCTGAAAATGCCTATTATTTCATTTACTGGTCAGAGCATAATGTACTTGTTTCTCTGATTAAAAGTTTCTCTGATTAAAAGTTATTTGGATTTGTTAATGTTGCAAGAGGTGATACAAACCTAATAATGAAAGTGACTCATTCAAAGTAAAATGATAAACCTGAATTCTAAGCCTTCAGGAGATTATAAAAAAATTGGAAAAACATGAATCTACTCAATTTAAAATACATTTTAGAAACTAGGGCTTTCACATGCTATCCTCTTCTACGTTTAATTTTTTATTACCCAAAAAGAAAAAAATAATAAAATCAGATGGTGGTCATAGTGGCAGAAGCACTCATCTGTCACCAGAAGCTCATAGCTCACACCCCTTCCTTTCCAAAATGTGGAATGGCTGACAACTTCCCAGTTAGAAACCGTATTTTCTAGCCCTCTTGTCATCAGATGTGACCAAGTGACTAGATGTCACTAACTGGAATGTAACTGAAATAATGATGGTCATTGCTGAGCTGGAATTAGGAAAAAGAAAAAAGGCAGACATGTCATTCCTCTCTCTGGTCAAAAATCAGAGGATTCTCAGACCCTAAAGAATGTAGGAACCACAAGATGGAAGGAACCTCCATCTTTCAATCATCACAAGGATAAAAGCTGCTTGATAGTTCAGAATGCATACATTGGACTCGAACTTGAGCAATAAAACAAAAAAAATTAACAAAATTTCTACTGTGCTATCCACTGAAATTTACGCAGTGAGTATTATCATAACAAATTCAAAAGTTGGTAGCACAGGGGCGCCTGGGTGGCTCAGTCGGTTGGGTGTCCGATTTCAGCTCCAGTCACGATCTTGCGGTCCGTGAGTTTGAGCCCCGCGAGGGGCTCTGCGCTGATGGCTCAGAGCCTGGAGCCTGCTTCCAATTCTGTGTCTCCCTCTCTCTCTGCCCCTCCCCGTTCATGCTCTGTCTCTGTCTCAAAAAAATAAACGTTAAAAAAAAATTAAAAAAAAAGTTGGTAGCACAAGTACAAAACTACCTTAATAAAAATTTAAAATACATTAAATAGAATAAGATTGTAAATTACTACATTGAAGGGGTGCCTGGTGGCTCAGTCAGTTAAGCATCCAACTCTTGATTTTGGCTCATGTCATGATTTTATGGTTCATGACATTGAGTCCCCCATCAGGCTCTCTCTCCCTCTCGGTCTGCCCCTCCCCCCCCAATAAATAAATAAACATTTAAAAATGCATAACATTGTCAGATAACCATGGGTCGCCTGAGTGGCTCAGTCGGTTGAGTGTCCTAGTTCAGCTCAGGTCATGATCTCATGGCTAGTAAGTTTGAGCCCTGAGTCAGGCTCTGTGCTGACAACCAGGAGCCTAGAGCCTGTTTCAGGTTTTGTGTCTCCCTCTCTCTCTCTGACCCTCTTCTCTCTTAAAAATAAACATTAATTTTTTTTTCTTTAATGCATAACATTGGCCTCATGGTTAAGGCAGCAGCATCAGGGTAACTAATGTTCAGGACTGAAAATATTAAAGGTTAAAAATACTTGATAAAAAAGGTCATTTGCAGTATCTTGATAAATATATTGGAAGAAAAAACAAGTGCTTTTTGAGCCTATGTATTTAAGGGAAGAAGTTTAAAAGTATAATATTAGTAATTGTGTTAGTTACTACATGCCTTCGTTGGCAAGATATTATGGGGAAAAATGAGTATGGGTAAGAATTGGCTGACTGACAACCAAAACTGAAAGGGAACAGACCAAGTTCAAAATTGAGGTCTTCCAGCCTTGGAGATCCAGTTGTTTCTAGGATGTGAATACTAAGAAAAATTGCTGGAATTACTTTGAACAACAAAAGCCAATTAACTTCTCAACTGAATAGAAGAGTTTCACCTTTAGATAAAGGTGTTTGCTTCCCACTGGCGTGTTGTTTTCAGGCTTCGAAGTGACCACAAACAGGTTGAAAGAGAAAACCAAGAGAGTGAGGTGCAAAGAAATAATTTGGGTTTGATAATTATTTGTAGAGTATAACTTTGAGTGAGGATATTAGTATATAGAAGTAATGGGAAGCAAAGAAATCAAAATTCTACTAATTTTCAAGGGAATTTATAACTTCAAAAGCCATGAGCCTATCTTACAAAATTCTTTGTTTCTTCAAACCTTAAAACAACTTGAAAGGAACAAGAAACAGTCTGTGAAATATATACAGTCCACAGGGGGAGGATGCCCCATTCCCAACTTCAGATGTAGTATTTAGCACAACAGACTAGAAAGAATCTCCCTGGGGAAGCACAGGTAAAGAACAATGAACAAGGGGAGATGTTACAGGGAAAGAAGTACCATCTAGACAAGGGCATTTCTAAACTACCAGGACAGAGGGTCTTTCCTTTACTTTCCTGGTAGGATTTCATTATTTCTCTATGCCAATGACTGCTGTGTGCCTCCAATCTTCTATTTTCTAGATGATGATTCTTGTTTTTGTTATTCTATCACTGTTCCACTGATTTATATAGAGTATGGAGGGGACAGTCGGGACAGATATCTTGTCTTTTGGTTCATAATTTGCTGTATACAAGGAAGTACAAAAGGACGTGATGGAGAGGACTGCACATCACCTGGAGGTCCTCCACTTTGAACTCAGGTAGTATATTCTATGAGAAGAAGGGCATATATAGATATTTGGTAACCAGAAGAGAAGACTGGGACAGAAATGGCAAAATGTTTATTCAAAATGCATGCTCCCGTTTCCATAGTATGGTGATGTCATGGGCAAGAAACTGCCTACCCAGGTGCTACATTTCCCTGATCCCCTTGCATCCAACTTGTCTACAGATATTCAACATTTTTCCCCTTCTACTAGTTGAGAACAGGCCGTATGAGATTCTATAGCCACAAAATGGAAGGAACTCTTATCTCAGAATAACCACAAGGAGGAATCTACCCACCAACCTCTAACACACTCATCAGATTCATACGGGTATGAAATATAATTTTATTGTGTGATGTCATCATTTTGGTTTATAAAAGTGACTACCATTATCCTAATACAGTTGTTATGAGATTACTGTATTGATATTCCTTCAAACTTCAGTGTATATCCTGTGAAAATTACATTGGTCTTATGCAGTCATTTCAATTAATAAATAAAATTATATACACTTGAAATATCTTTCTCAAATCGAGTTCATCATAATAAATCATTTAAAAAATAAAACAAAATATCTTTGTTTTCATTTAAAAAAATGAGAAATCTTAGCAATTCAGAGATTTTTAAATCACTGGAGAATTCCAGACACTTTAGACGTGTTCCACATTAAGTTTATGGGATGAATCAATTATTTAGCTATACCTCCAAATTAATGAGACTCCCAAATATAAATTCAATATGAGACTTAGACTGAAACTCTCCAGAAAGTAGGACTATTTTCTTTTTATATGTTGCTTTTTAATCTCATTTTATGCCACACTAAACCAGATATAGAATGTAATTATAGAGATTTACTAATAGTTTGGTTGCTGATAATGTTACTATAACCTATATTCAATCATTATGAAGAACAATGACAAAAATCATTTGTTTTGCTTTTCTCAAAAAACATTAAATTAGTTTAAGATGACATAGAGGCACATTTTATGAGCAGTTGTTTATTTAAACACAAGTTTTTTTTTTTATTCCATGTTTTTTCCAGTGTTACTGAGAAATTATTGGCATATATGTTTGTAAAAGTTTAAATCATGCAGCATGATAGTTTGATTTACATATAGTATAATGGATTCAGCTTACATCTACCTATCTTCTCATATAGACACAATAACAAAAAAAAAAGAAATAAAAGGAAAAATATTTTTCCTTGTGATGAGAACTCACAGGAATTAATCCCCTAATAATTTTCCTATATATCATACAGCAGTGTTAGCTATTCTCACCATGCTGTACATTACATCCCCAGTACTTATTAATAACTGGAAGTTTGTATCTTTTCTCCCATCTTCCAAATGTTGCCACTGGTAATAACAAATCTGATCTCTTTTTCTGAGAGTCTGTTTTTTTTGTTTTTTTTTTTTTGCTTTTTTTTACATGTCACATATGAGTTCATACAGTACCTGTCTTTCTTGGTCTGACTTATTTCACTTAGCATAATGCCTTCAAAGTCCTTCTATATTGTCAAAAATGATGGGGTTTCCTCATTTTTTTCTTTAGTGGTTGAATAATATTCCAGTGTGTGTGTGTGTGTGTGTGTGTACACGTGTGAGCACATGCATGCATGTGTGTATCACAAATTCTTTGTATAAAAATGCAATGATACATTGATAGACACTTAGTATCTTTCTATGTCATGGCTCTTATAAATAATGTTGTTATGAACATGGAGGTGCAGATATCTTTTTGAGTTAGTGTTTTTGTTTTCTTTGAATATAATCTTGGAAATGGAATTACTGTATCATATGGTAATTATATTTTTAATTTTTGAGTATCTTCCATACTGTCTTCCATCATGGCTGTATCAATTTACATTCCCTGTATCCAATTTATATGCACAAGGGTTCCCTTTATTCCACATCTATGCCAGCATTATTTCTTGTCTTTTTGATGATGGCCATTTAACAGGCATAAGGTGATCCCTCATTGTGCTATTAATTTGCATTTTCCTAATAACTAATAATACTAAGCATCTTTTCATATACCTGTTGGCCTTCATATATCTTCTTTGGAAAGTGTCAATGGAAAGTGTCCATTTTTTAATGGGGCTGATGTCTGTTTTTTTTGTTTTGTTTTGTTTTGTTTTTGTTTTTTTTTTTTTTTGGTGTTCAGAAGCTTTTTATTTTGATACAGTCCCACTGGTTGGTTTGTTAATCTATTTATTTATTTAGTTGCCTGTGCTTTAGATGTCACATTCAAAAATTAATTAATTAATTACCAGTACCCATGTCAAAGAGTTTTATTCCTGTTTTCTTCTAGGAGTTTCATGGGTTCATGTCTTATACTTAAATCTTTGATCCATTTACAAGTTAATTTTTGTGAGTGGTAGAAGATATAAGGCTAGTTTGCTTATTTTTTTTTAAATTATTTTTTTCAACGTTTTTTATTTATTTTTTTGGGACAGAGAGAGACAGAGCATGAACGGGGGAGGGGCAGAGAGAGAGGGAGACACAGAATCGGAAACAGGCTCCAGGCTCTGAGCCATCAGCCCAGAGCCTGACGCGGGGCTCGAACTCACGGACCGCGAGATCGTGACCTGGCTGAAGTCGGACGCTTAACCGACTGCGCCACCCAGGCGCCCCTAGTTTGTTTCTTTTACATGTGAATATTCAATTATCTCAGCACAATGTACAAAGAGATTGTCTTTTTTCCATTGAGTATTTTGGCTCTGTTGTCAAATATTAGTTGACCAAATATGTTTGGGTTTATTTCTGGGCTTTCAATTCTTTTCCACTCACTGGACTATTTGTATATTTTAATGTCAGTACCATACTATTTTGATGACTATAGATTTATTTTTTTATATTTAAAAAAATTAATCTTTATTCATTATTTTTGAGAGAGAGAGAGCGCATATGCAAGCAGGGGAGGGGCAGAGAGAGAGGAAGACACAGAATTTGAAGCAGGCTCCAGGCTCTGAGCTGTCAGCACAGAGCCGGACGCAGGGCTCTAACTCACGGATCATTTCATCATGACCTGAGCTGAAGTACGGTGCTTAACAGACTGAGCCAACCAGGTGCCCCAACTACAGATTTGTAGTATATCTCGTAATCAGGCAGTGCGCTGCTTCCCGCATAAACAATTTTTACAAGAGATTACAGAGACAATTACCTCAGTAAAACTGACAGAAGACCAGCTACCCTCAACATTTGACTTTTTCCTTTTCATGATTAAAAAAAAAAAATATTGAGTAAACACTATTTGACACTATAAAACATCCAACTTGACCCTAAAGCCAAGCCAATTTCTCCCTAGTCAAACCACTGTGAATCTGGCTCAAGGGAAAATATCAATTTTCGATCAATACCCTTCAAGGCTCAGCAGTCAAGCAGAACAAAATATAACTCAGCATAAAAGCGGACTTTTTTTTTACTTCTGATTATTTTTTTTAGTTGAATATGATTATATGGCCTACAATAAAATCCTGAATTTATGTTATATATGAAAGAGTGGTAACTTAAAAGGCGAATGGTGTCAAGTATGTATTTTATTGTTTTTAATTTTTGTCTTTTCCCTTGTGGTGTTTACAAACCAACATTTTCTGTTTTGTTTTGGTTTTTTGAAAATAATATTTGTGCCTAACCCACTATTTAGCTCATAAACTTCAAATAAATTACTGCTTAGGATTTGTTGTTTATAATGTGTTTTTTGTAAACTATAATAACTATATCTTTTGGTTGTAATATTTGATATCTAATGCATAATTCTGTTACACTCAAAGCTCCATAAGAAAATATATCATACCATTATCTTCCATGCCCTTATTAGAACTGAGTGAAATAGGAAATCTGTCCATATATTTTCAAAAGAAATACCATTTGCTCATATCTACTTCTTGTTTTCATACAATTCTATGTAAGAAACAATTAGAAATAGTTTTACATTAATTGGAAATATAAAATTATTCTTGTTTAAAAATGGCATAGATTCTTCCAGTGTGTAAACTATTCTATGGCAGAGAATACAAAACTTTCATGCCACTTGAGAATTGCTTTATAAATGAAACAATAATGTATTTAATGCTACCCCAGTAGTATTAGGCTTAGAATATTCACATAGATTACAAAACCATTGAAGAATCTGAATAGAACAAAAGCTCCCATCAGTTTCTTAAAGTATATCTTTAAAGATAAAAATAGGAACACTAGGAGAGAACTCCCAGAGAACTCCCAACCCAATCTCTTCTTTGTATCATATAAAACATTACTGGAGGGGCACCTGGGTGGCTCAGTCAGTAGAGCGTCCAACTTCGGCTCAGGTCATGATCTCATGGTTGGTGAGTTCAAGCCCCGCATCAGGCTCTGTGCTGACAGCTCAGAGCCTGGAGCCTGCCTCAGATTCTATGTCTCCCTCTCTCTCTCTGCTCCTCCTCCACTCACGCTCTCTCTCTCTCTCTCTCTCTCTCTCAAAAATAAATAAACATTAAATTTTTTTTAAATAAAAAATAAAATATTACTGGAAAGAAATGTCATTTGCCTTGAAAAGAGATAAGAAAAATACTCCTTGAAATGAGTTTGAATGGCCTTAGCTAAAAGGAAATGGAACAGTTCTCCTAGAAAAGGGACTAAAGAATTGGAATAAAGTATTTGCCCATATTCCAAACAAGCTAAGGTAAGTAAAAAGAGACCCCCTCAGTGCCTGGGAAAAAAAATTCAAAGAACTGCACATAAGAGAACTGTTATATGACAGGGGATGTAGATGATGTCAGTTCTTAGTCCATTTATTTTTCCATCTTTGTTTGGCCCTAATTTCACTCTTTCATATATCAATGGTGGAAAAAAAGTGGCTCCTGTCCCATTCAGGAAGGCATCTACCCCATTTATGCCTAAGAAGACATGAATATCTAAGGAAAAAAAACAAAAACAAAAAAATGCTTTTTTCTTCTTTTTTCTTTTGAGTGGAGTACCATGTTTCTACACAAGATCCCTAGAACTTCATCTTATAATGGCAAGAGAATTAACCTAAAAACCATACACTAACCATAATATCACAAAGAGGTAAATGGACCCAGATCCTGAATGATATTGTTGAGCCACTAAACTAATCCACTCAGAGACTATCCTATATTTAGATTTAAAAGTGAAATAATAAATTCCTTCATAATTGTGATTTTTCCTATTCCTTTATTTGAGTGGACAGCATTTATCAGAGTGATAACTCAAAGAAATCTCTTTTATAGAGAGTGGGTGGAAGATTGGGAAGATACTAAATATAATTACTAGAAATAGAACTATGAAGTCAGTAATTTGGATATAAGTTTAACAAACATTTAAAACATATAGATTAAAAAGAGAGAGAAAGAACAGCAAAGAGGGCAAATAGAGATGTAAAATGTTTTGCATTATTCTGAGTTACTATTATGAATAATGTGAGCTAAGAACACAGTGAAAGTTGAGTCAGTTTGGTGTAAGTTTCCAGTAAAAGGTGTAATGAACATAAAACACTCCAAATTACTTTTCCGAATTCCCAGGGTAATCACAATATAAATTGTATTGGAAGGAGACAGTGATTAAAGGCAATGCCATACGTGAACCTCCACTTACAGAAAGGTTTGGAGAGTAATTTGGAGAGTTTGACCCTAGACAAAATGAATTAATGAGAATAATTTGAGTCATACACAAAACAGCTAATATGCATTTATACCCCTGAGTGAGTCTTTGAACAACTAGCTTCACTTAAAATAATTCAGACCAGGAAACATGAACTTGCATTTCCATGTTGTCTTGCCTAATCACATCAGCAACTCCTTAAAGGAACTTTGGATTGAAAAGTGGCTATGATAAACTCTCCTGAAAAACCTTGTAAAATGGCCAATTTAGACAAATGCCTATTGTTCAGATAATTCTCTATTAATCTAAATGTTATCTAAGAGTGTTGGACTCACTCAGAAAAGGTAGTAGTGGTGTAAATAGGAAATCAGCATATAGATATTTAGACTATGAACAGATAAAAAATTAAAATACAGCTAATATTATAATGGATATTCACTTGAATTTGTTGCTAAGATAAGAAAACACATTAAGAAACTTTAAATTCAAGAGTGAGCACTTGGGTGGCTCGGTCAGCTAAGCATGTGACTCTTGGTTTTGGCTCAGGTCATGATCTCATGGTTCATGGTTTTGAGCTCTGTGTTGGCCTCTGTACTGAGAGCATGTAGCCTGCTTGGGAGTCTCTCTCTCTCTCTCTCTCTCTCTCTCTCTCTCTCTCTCTCTCTCTCTCTCTCTCTCCCTTCCCTGGTTGCTCACACTCTCCTCAAAATAAATAATCGTTAAAAAAAAGAAGAAAGAAACTTTAAGTTCAGGATCTCCAAGAGGAATTTTAAAGCAAGTCGAAACATAAACTCAATGATTATTGAAGGTATTGAATTATCTCCATTCTCTGAATTTTCTTCTAATAAAGAGAAATATGCAAAAAGATTCTCAGGGAGACTAAGTTCACATCATTTTGAAGAAACATTTTTGTGGGTATGTGTAGAGGGTAGTTCTTCCTCAAAAAAATTAGGACTCATAATTTGCAACCTATCAAAATGTGAATATAGGGGCACCTGGGTGGCTTGGTCGGTTAAGCGTCCGACTTCGGCTCAGGTCATGATCTCACGGTCCGTGAGTTCGAGCCCCGCGTCGGGCTCTGTGCTGACAGCTCAGAGCCTGGAGCCTGTTTCAGATTCTGTGTCTCCCTCTCTCTCTGCCCCTCCCCTGTTCATGCTCTGCCTCTCTCTGTCTCAAAAATAAATAAACGTTAAAAAAAAAAATTAAGAAAAAAAAATTTTTAGAAAAAAAATGTGAATATAAATGTCAGAATATTAGGGGCACTTATGAACTGCAGAAGAGTATATGACTCATCCACACTGATACTTCCATGAGGACAATAAGAACAAAGAGTGGCATGTTTTTAGGTGCTTCCTAATTTTCAAACCCATAGCAACTTCTGAACCATCTGAATCCCCAAACTAATAGATAGTGGTTAGTTGTGGGGGTACAATCTACAGATTTAATTTATCCACAGTGCAGTATGAGTAGATTAACAGCCAAAGGTCCGCAACAACTCTACTTACGTCCTATAAAAAAGTGACTAGTGAGTGCAGGCTCTAATTTGGAACTTAGGCTGGCTCTGGGAGCCACCTGACAGAATTGAAAAACCTGATATCTACCCCAAGGATTCCCTTGTTACAAAAGCCCTTTCATGGTCATAGGGAAACCTACCTTATTTTCTGGCTTCCCACATTCATACAGAATTCTAAATTCTTAGATTAGAATTTCATAAGCCCATCCTATTCCCTGATCTATCTCTAACTTTGATTCTATCTCCAGTGTCGCATCTATGATTGGTTTTGCCAGCAGTGGGGATCCAGGTAGGTGATGGGAAAAAGTGTATTAAATATTCAAATACTGTCAATCACTTCTGTGTGTACTCAACTTTGAGACTTTCTCCTCCTAGCAGTTGGCCTGCTCTCATAGAGAACAAAGACGATATACTTTTTATTCATTTCACTCATGAGGTCATGGATTCACACATAAATCCTACATATCACTCTGCCGTTCATTCTCTACAAGTCAGAAGTCCATCCTACATAGAAGAATGGTATACGCAGGAAATATTCAATTCCTGCTTTTTCTCCTGACTAAGGAGATTTCCCCTGTCCTTCAGGTTATCCATCTCATATAACTCTACTATGTTTGGGTTTCATACATGGTACCACACATGCCTGCAAATAGATTTTTTTCCCAAATTCTCAATTCCAATGTCATTACCATCACTAGAAGTGAAAGTTAAAAGTATAGCCAAGTAAAAGATTTCTTTTTCAATGCAGCTTTGAAAGAAGTAAGGCAAATCTCCCTCCATTTCTACTGCTATTTAGGTCAAGCTCTAAAAATCAGATTTGACTTTTAATGTATTCCAATGATTTCAGAAGTTACAAGAGAATGAGCCAAAGATAATCACTCAGTCCACACACTTAGGAAAAGGTAGGAGAAGTTTCACTGGTGGCACATATCCCCTTTGGTAGGTCATGCACAGTTGTTCCAGCTTTGCCTATTCAAATTACGCTGGAGCAGGCCCAGAAGTAAAAGTTAAAGGAAAAAACCTACTGTTCCTTTCCTAGATAGCATTGTATTAATCCTAGCCAAATTTCTGATAATAAGAGAAAAGTAGAATATATTTGAAAGTGTTATACTCCAAATAGGCTTATATTTATAAAAGAGCAGAGCTCTGCTTTCTCTGATTTCTGCAATTCATGATTGAAAAACTGCTTGAGACACAGAGCAGACTCAAACGAAAAATTCCAAAGAACCTATTGTGATAAATGATACATGACAAAATTACATTTAAACAGTTACTAGGCCCCAAGGAATCCTGCAGAGAATAAGTGCAAACAATATGGGGGTTTTCTACTCCTACTTCCTTTGACAAAAGTAACAAAATATAGTTCTTTCATGTAATGACAGAGAGAAACAGGAAGCTTGAGAATATAAACTATGTTGCTGTTCTCAAAGAGAGAGGGTACTCACATACATTATATTCGAGATTGACAGTTTTATTTAAAAAGGGTCTCTGGATCTTAGTTTTTAAAAATGGGGGAAGATAAGATGGTAGAATGAGGGGAGAAAGTCAGTAGCTTCACCTCTTGACATTTTTGATAAATAAGACTGTCTAAAGGCTAGTTTGAAATTCGGTTAGCAAATCCAGGGAAACACATGCAAGCAAATATATTTCTAGACAGAATTCCAAAATAATTCCAAAAGAATGTTGTTACCACACTGGTAAATTTCAAATTCTTTCTTACCACCCTTATCCAACAACCCAAACAAATCAGTTTAAATACAACTTCTTTTACGAATGTCTTTTGAAGCATCACTGCAGTCAGATTGAGTCAAGTCACCATCTGCTGCAAATACAAATAGAGCTACATTCAAGAATTATATTACACAGCCTTCCTAGCAAAGTTCTTACGTGCAAGCTGTTCTTGTCAAAATCAGAACCATTGTGATGATGCATCTTAATATTCAATCAGACTTTAAGTAAAGAGTGACAAAAGTCCACATATGGATGACAGCTGTTTCTTCAGTAAATATTTTCCCATTTATTGAATGGAGGCTTATGGCAGTTTAGGATACGTTCCATCAGACATTTCAGCCTGTACTGCTTGGGGACGATTAAACCAGTAACAAGATAAAATTTCAGTTTTCAAATCTTTGCTACAACTTACATCTGAAAAAAACAACAGTTCCTCCGATTAAAATTATACACGATGTCAGTAATGTGAGAGTATCCTTGCCCAGGACGCACTGGTGAAAAAACTGAATTTATAGCACTCTATATAGTTTTTGCCCCTCCCACTCAACAATACCATAGCATTTCTAAAACTGAAGCATAATTTCTATATTGATTTTCTAATCATGTGAACAAAGTTGATGGGAATTTAAACATTTATGACTATATTTGACAAATTGTGAAATATTTAAAAAGATTAATGAGCCTATTAGATAAAAGAAGGTCAGATAAGACATACTTTTAACCAACAAAGTGGCTAGCAAAATTAGAAAATCAAAAAAAAAAAGTGAAGATGAATTCTGATGAAGAATTCAGTAGCTCCATAATTACATAGTATTTACATATCAGTAGTTGGAGGGGGAAAAAAAAAGGTGGTTTCAACTAACAAAGAGGACTTTAATGTTTTAGTAGTACCCGTGAACATGCATCATACACCTTTTATAAATACCAAATGTGTTGAATGTAAGTTTGTTAATAGCACATCTTTCAAGTGTTGTTTCTGAAGCTTGCTGACTACAAGGTCTACTGCTAAGGGAACTTAAAGTTCTCCTCTCTTTAACCTAAAACTATCCTGAGGCTCTTGTCTGGTGACCCCAAAGCAATTGTGAAGAGGGTTGTTTGTATCTCAGGTTAGGCCAGCAATGTAAATGTGTTAAGGAACTGGTATTACCCAGCTTCTGCATGGTAAATTATAGCCCTTCTTTTCTCCTTGCAATGCAGTTGTTAATATCACCATTTAAAAATACTTTGAGCCTGCAATCTTATATTCCACAGCTGCTGTCAGAGACCGATCTATTATACAATTTTTGGATGCATTACTTATTTTAATGGAAACTATTTCATATCAAACATTATAAAACAGAACTTCTTACCCTGCTATTGGATCTACGGCTATTGACTTAGGATTGTGAAGCTCCAGGTCAATCAGGGTGACACACACAGACCCGTTGTAAGTACAAACAAAGATCCGGTCACTGACATGGTCCACAAAATAGAGATTTCTGGTAAGCCAGTCAATCGCCATTTGTTGCACATCTGAAAAACACACATTAAAAACAAAATCATTGTGTTACAGGTGCAAATTTAGTATCATAAGCCAAAGACTATGTAAGTCTGCCCAAACCATCAGAGAAAGCATTTCAAAAGTATAGATAGTTTCATGATAAAAAAACCAAAAACATCAAAAAACAAAAAACAAAAAAAACAAAACTACACAGATAATTAATTTCTTGCTCGGTCAAAATAGGTGATTTAATTATTCTATAAAGTAATGACTACCTTTTGATACCTTTCTTCTTGCTATTTAAGGACTAAGAATGGTCTAGACAAATGGACAAATGATTTCTAAATCCCAAAATGTAAGTATTTACAATAAAATTTTCTCCTACTTTTCTTATTTATACTAAATAGTTCACTCAACCCAACGTGAAAATTGGTTCAATGACACAGCTAAACTCTTCAGTAGTAAGAGGAGTAAACTTTTTATGAATCTAAGGTAAATTTATATTTTCAGATCCTCTTCCATTAAAAAAAAGGAGGTGGAGAAATAGATCTGTAAAATCTCTTTGTTTACAAACAATACTCAAAACTTGGAAATTAAACCAAAAGAGTGGTGATGTTTTTCAGTGGCATGCATATGCATTATAAAACAGGCCTGCTCAAATATTAATTTTCCACAGAAGTGTTATTCAATAGTACTTTCTGTGAAGAAGGAAATATTCTACTTCCATGCTGTCCAATAAAGTAGCCATTAGTCAAATGTGTCTAGTGACCACTTAAAATGTGGATAGTGTGACAGGGAAACTAAATCTGTGTTGTATTTCATTTTAATTCACTCAAATTTAAATTTAAAAATTTAGGTAGGTAGTTAGTGGCTACAAGGGATAGAGCAGCTCTAGGAGAATGTGTCTGTGTTTGACTTGAATATTTTCCATTTGATCAGACCTTTATGCTGTGAAATTTCATGTTAATTTGTGAATAATTATCTTGTAGAAAAGATAACCTCAAAGGTTATGGTTGTACTGCCCTGTGAGGCATTAACCATTTTTATACTTACCGACAAATTTTATTTATACATTCTTTTTCCTTAAAATGCTTGTAATTATCCAATTCCACTAATGCTCTTAGATCAGCACTACTGTGCTGGTTACCTCAATAATTCCATAAATAAGTTTCTGGTTTATATTTATTCTTGAATTTCATGACAGTCATGTTTTTATCTATTAGAAATTATACTTTGACACCTTCTTGTTCAAACTTATTATGGATCTCTGATTCATTGACAAAGCAGGGTATCCTTCTGCAATCTGAACCTAAACATTCTTCTTGCTCTATGCTTCAAAATACTTCCTTAGTAACATGCTGTTTCAGTGAATGATACCCTTTCAACAAAAAGACTAATATAGATGCGTGTGTCATTATTGTCACTCGTAATGGTATATTGTCAAAGCAAGGTACGGAAAGTAGCAACTTTGTGGAATTTCTATCATGTTTTACAAGGACAAGCAGAAAGCAGATATTGCAATTCATTGGACACACATTTTCAAGCTATCGATTACAGTTTCATTCCTGAATTGCACAGTCTTTATGGAAATATAACCATTTAAATTTCCACAAACTACATGAAGCTTTTCTCAACCAGTTCAGCAATGAGGATTTTTAAAAAGCTGAACTATTTCTGTCTCCAGAAATCTGGAAATGTATGCTTTGTTTGTTTTTATTCTTTTTACATTATTATATCAACTAGAGAACAGAACCCACTGTTTCAAATGCCATTTTAAATGCCTGCGGTTCAGATAAAGTATGGATCAGAGTCTATTCAACAGTGTAGTTGATGTAGTCTATGCAAGTGTAATTTCGGACAAAAGAGCTGTTTGACAACATTCACACCTTTTTTTCAAGTCTGTATCATTACAGAAATATCCTCTGCTACTGAAACAATAGGTATTGTTAACAACCATCCAAGTTTGAAGCAACAAGGTCTCAGGAAAGAACCTAATAATTAGCCAAACACTCAGTAATTGTGGGAATTGGCTTTGTTTCCTTTTCTTATATTTGAAGTTTCTGTCTAGTTTTAATGTAATCTTTTACTAAGATTGGAGGAAATTAGACAAAAAGTTCAAGTAAGCAAGATGACAGATATATAGGTACATAAATAAGTAAATCTGGCCAGAATTATTTACACATTTCAGAAGATAGGTAAATCTTCTAGACAATGGATTCAGTATTTCATCTTAATTTTGCTGAAATACAACCTGATCATAGCAAGTTGCTGAAGATAATTATAATCATTTTATGACATATTAAAAAAATCCTAAATATTTAGTTCAGGGCTTTATTACTGTACCAGAACATAAATTTAAATATATTCCTATTATACTTTCTAGTCCTATCATCCATTGCCTCAGAATGTGACTGCATTTGGAGCTAAAGTTTTCAAAGGGATGATTAAATCAATTCCATTAAGGTGGGTCCCAACCTAACCTTACCCTATACTTATAAAAAGAGGTTATGACATACAAAGAGAGATACCAAGGATCCTTACACAGAGAAGAGAGGTTATTTGCAAGCCACTGAGAGGCCTCAGAGAAATCCAAACCTGTTGAATTCTTGATCTGGAACCTCTAATCTTCAGAATTGTGAGAAAATGAATTACTATTCTTTGAGCCACATAGCCTGTGGCATTTTGTTATGGTACTCTAGCAGAAGGACACATTTACTGCAGTATTGTTTAATAGAGTAGTCCATGCCACAAAATTATTGAGAAAAAAAGTCAACATCCTGTTAAAAAAACATAAAGGAATGTCTATATGTGCCTTCAATGTCACACTGAACCATTGTCTAATAGGCACCTTCAATAACTAGTTAATTTTCCTAAGTAATATACTTTTGTTTAACTTATAGCTTAATACTGATTCAGTCCAAATATCTATGAATTTAGATATTAATTTATACATTGATTATATATTTTTTTGTCTAATAGAGATGCAAATGATTTCCATCACGTAGTAAAGATAACCCCTTTTTATTGCTATATGACATTAAGTGGTTTTATATCTAACTTTACAATTTTAAATTAGCATGTTTTTATTTCATTGATTATAAATTTTACAGTCTCTTCTGTGCTCCTCTGAACCGGATTTACCATCCTTCTGGTTCTCTCATTAGTGAGATAAATGACTCCTTAACATATATTCACTACATATCATATGAATCATGTTTTTAACTTTTTGAAAGTTACACATTGACAAAATTTACCTCTTGATTTCTTTTTCAAATTATTTGCTATATAGTCTTCAACTAGCCAGAAATAGAAAAGGTAAATGTCCACAAGAATGAGAAAAATAACATAAATAGGCAAAACTTTTTGGAAGGAACTATGACAAAACTAGAAGATAGCCTGCAGTATACATTTACATAAAAAGGCAGGCTTGATTTCAGCTGATTGTTTTGACATAGAAATGCTTCCTTATTTCAAAGGGGCCAAAAATATAGTCTATTGCTGCCTATAAGAAAGACTCACTTCAGAGCTAAAGACACACATCAACAGAGAGTGAAGGGATGGGAAAAGATATTCCATGCAAATGGAAAGGATATAAAGCTGAGGTAGCAATGTTTATATCAGACCAACTAGACTCTAAAACAAATGTTGCAACAAGAAACAAAGAAAGGCATTACATAATGATAAAGGGCAAATTCAACAAGAAGATGTAACACTTGTAAATATTAACTCATCCAACATAGGAACATTTAAATATATAAAGCAAATATTAACAGATACAAAGGGAATAACTGATAGAAATACAATAATAGTAGGGAACTTTAATAGTCCACTTGCATCACTGGATGTCCAGACAGCAAATTAATGAGAAAACAATATCCTGAATTAGACCAGGTGAACTTACCAGAATTCTCCATCCTAACACAGCAGAATACACATCCTTCTCAAGTATTCATGGAATGTTTTATAGGATAAATCACATGTTTTGCTACAAAATAAATCTCAATAAATTTAAGAAGACTGAAATCATACCAAGTATCTTTTCTGACCTTAACAGTATATAATTAGAAATCAACTAAAGAAGAAAAAAGAACAGAAAAGAAAACCAAAAAGCAAAGAACAAAACAAACATATGGAGATGAACAGCAAGCCACTAGACAATCAATGTGTCAATGAAGAAATTTAAAAAAAAGTAAAATTAAAAAAATACCTGAGAAAAATGAAAATGGAAACACAGTTTTTCAAAATCCCTGGGACACAGTAAAAGCAGTTCTAAGAAGGAAGTTTATAGAGATACAGGCCCAATTCAATAAATTAGAAAAATCATAAAAAACAAACAAACAAAACCTTTTAACCTTATACCTAAAGGAAATAGAAAAAAAAAAAATCCAAAATCAGAAGGAGGGAAATAATAAGGATTAGAGCAGAAGTACATAACTAGAAATCAAAACAAAACAAACAAAACTCAAACAGACAAACAAACAAACAACAATGTAACAGATCACTAAAACCAGGAGCTGATAGTTCTTTGAAAAGATCACCCAAGAAACAGTAGTGCCTGGGTGGCGTGGTTGGTTAAGCATCTGACTTTGTCTCAGGTTATGATCTCACAGTTTGTGAGTTCAAGCCCCACATCAGGCTCTGTGCTGACAGCTCAGAGCCTGAAGCCTGTTTTGGATTCTGTGTCTTCCTCTTTCTCTGCCTCTCCCTTGCTCATGCTTTGTCTCTCTCTCTCTCTCTCTCTCACTCTCTCTCTCTGTCTCTCTCTCCCTCAAAATAAATAAATAAACAAACAGACATTTAAAAATTTTTAAAAAAGAATGAAATCTTTCCATTTGCAACAACATGGATGGAGGTAAAGTATATTATGCTAAGCAAAATAAGTCAGTCAGAGAAGGAGAAATACCATATGATTTCACTCATATGTAGAATTTAAGAAACAAAACAGATGAACATATGGAAAGGGAATAAAAGACAGAGGGAAGCAAACTATAAAAGACTCTTAATAGGGCGGCTGGGCGGCTCAGTGGGTTGAACATCTGACTTCCACTCAGGTCAGGATCTCATGGCTCATGAGTTCGGGCCTAGCATCAGGCTCTGTGCTGACAGCCCAGAGCCTGGAGCCTCCTTCGGATTCTATGTCTCCCTCTCCCCCAATCACACTCTGTTTCTGTCTCTCTAAAAATAAATATTAACAAAAATTTGTAAAAAAAGCTCTTAATGACAGAGAACAAACAGGGTTGATGGAGGGACATAGGTGGGGGATGGGCTAAATGGGTGATGGAAATTAAGGATGGCACTTGTTATGATGAGCACTGGGTGTTCTATGTAAGTAATGAATTACTAAAATCTACTCTTGAAACCAATATTATACTATATGTTAACTAACTCGAATTTAAATGAAAACACTTGAAAAGACATCACTGAAAATGACAAACCTTTAGACAGACAACTCTACCTATTCTTCTCAAACTATTCCAAAAATTAGAAGAGGAAGGGAAATTTCCAAATTCATTCTCTGAGGCCAGTATTACCCTGATACCAAAACCAGATAAAGACACTACTAAAATAGAGAACTATAGGCTAATATTTCTGATGATCCTACATGCAAAAATCCTCAACAAAATATTGGCAAACCCAATCCAACATTACATTAAAATAATTATTCCCTGTAATTGAGAGGGATTTATTTCTGTAAGAGTGGTTCAATATTTGCAAATCACTCAAAGTGACACATCACATCAACAAGAGAAAAGATAAAAAAATCATATAACCATGTAAATTAAAGCCGAAAAAGCATTTTACAAAGTGTATCCATTCATGGTAAAACCCTCAATAAAGTAGGTTTAGAAGGAACATATCTCAACACAACAGAGGTCATATATGAAAATTCCATACCTATTATCATACTCAATGCAGAAAAACTGAAAGCATTCCCCCTATAATCAGGAACAAAACAATGGTGTCCATTCTCACCAGTTTTATTCAATGTAATATGGTAACTCCTAACCACAGCAATCAGATAACAAAAAGAAACAAAAGCCATCCAAATTATCAAGGAAAAAATAAAACATTCGTCATTTGTTGGCAAGAAGATACTATATATGTGTGTGTGTGTGTGTGTGTATACATACACACATTTATGTATATATATGTATACGTATATATACATATATATATTTATATACATAAATACATATATATAAATCCTGAAGACTCCACCAAAAAAAAATAAAAAAAAAACAAGAACTGATAAATGAATTCAGTAAGGTTGTGGGATACAAAATCAATCTACAGAAATCTATCGCATTTCTGTACACTAAAGAAGCAGCAGAAAGAGAATTTAAGAAAACAACCCATTTACAAATACACCAAAAATGATAAAAAACCTATGAATAAACTTAACCAAAGAGGTGAAAGACCTATACTCTGAAAACTATAAAACATTTATGAAAGAGGGGTGCCTGCGTGACTCACTTGATTAAGCATCTGACTCTTCATTTTGGCTCAGTTCATGGTGCCAGGGTCATGGGATCCAGCACCATGTTTGGCTCCGTGCTGAGCATGGAACCTTCTTGGGATTCTCTCTCTCTCTCTGCCCCTTTCCTCCACTCATGCCCTCCCTCTCCCTCCTTCTCTCTCTCTCTCTCTCTCTCTCCCCCCCCGTCACTGTCTCTAAAATAAACAAAAATTTTTAAAAAATTTAAAAAATTGATGAAAGAAATTGAAGACAAAACCAAGAAATGGAAAGACTTCCCATGCTCATGGATTGAAAGAACAAATATCGTTAAAACGTCTATACTACTCAAAATGATTTACACATTTAATCCATTCCCTATCAAAACACCAACAGAATTTTTCACAGAACTACAATTACAAATCCTAAAATTTGTATGGAAGCACAAAAGACCCCAAACGCCCAAAGCAATCTTGAAAGTGAAGAACGAAGTTGGAGTCATCACAATCCCAGATTCCAAGTTATACTATAAAGCTATAGTAATCAAAACAATATGGCACTGGCACAAAAACAGACATACAGATCAGTGGAACAGAACACAGAGCCCAGAAATAAGCCTGTGATATATGATTACTTAATCTTCCACAAAGGAGACAAGGGCAGACAATGGGATAAAGTCTCTTCAACAAATAGTGTTAAGAAAGTGGACAGCTACATGCAAAAGAATGAAACTGGATCACTTTCTTAATCATACACAAAAATAAACTCAAAATGGATTCAGGATCAAAATATAAGACCCAAAATCATAAAAATCTTACGAGAGCACAGGCAGTAATTTCTTTTATACTGGCTATAGCAACATTTTTCTAGATATGTCTTCTGAAGTGAGGGAAACAAAAGGATAAATAAACTATTGGCACTGTATCAAAATAAAAAGCTTCTGAACAATGAAGGAAACAATAATACCAAAAATAAAACTAAATAATACTAATACTCCCTGCTGAAGGGGAGAACATATTTTCAAATGACATAACTGATAATTAGTATTCAAAATACATAAAGAACTTTTGCAACTCAAGTCTGAAAAAAAAAATAAAACACCAGGAATAATTCAATTAAAATGGGCAGAAGACATGAACATGCATTTCTCCAAAGAAGGTGTACAGATGGCCAAGAATCACATGAATAGATGTTAAACATCACTAATCACCAGGGAAATGCAAGTCAGAACCACAATGAGATATCACCTGACACCTGTTAGAATGGCTGATATCAAAAAACACAAGAAACAAGTGTTGGCAAGGGTGTGTGGGGGGCCAGGGACAAACTTGTGCATTGTTGCTGGGAATGCATACTGGCGCAGTCACTGTGAAAACAATATGGGGGTTCAAAAAATGAAAAATATAATTACTATATGATCCAATAATTCCACCACTGAGTATGTACCAAAGAATATAAAAACACTATTTCAAAAAGATATATGCACCCCTATTTATTGCAGCCTTATTTGTAATAGCCAAATTATGGCAGCAGTCCAAATTTACATCAATGATGAATGAACAAAGAAGATGTAGTGTGTGTGTGTGTGTGTGTGTACACATACATACAAACATACATACATACAATGGAATACTACTCAGCAATAAACAAGAATGAAATCTTTCCACATGCAACATGGATGGATCTAGATATTATAATGCTAAGCAAAGTAAGCCAGTCAGAGAAAGGCAAATACCATATGAATTCACTCATAGGTGGAAATTAAGAAACAAAACAAACAAAAAGGAAGACAAATGATTCAAACCAAAACTTAAGTTTTATAGACTTAACTATAGCAAACAAATAGATGGTTAAAGAGGGAAGGTAGTAGGGGGTGAGTGAAGTAGGTGAAGGAGATTAAGAATACACTTATAATGAGGAGCACTAAGTAATGTATATTGTTGAATCACTATATTGCACACCTGAAACTAATATAATTCTGTATGTTAACTACACTGGAATTAAAAAAAAAAAAAAGTGTTAAAGAAAACATAATACTGTCACTCTCCATAGATAACATAATGCTATACATTAAAAAAAATCCTAAACCTCTGCCCCAAAACTATTAAAACTAATGAATGAATTAAGTAAAAATTAATAATACAAAATCTGTTGTATTAATGCTGTTGTATTAATGTATATAAAGACTAATGCTATCTGTTGTATTTCTATATTCTAATAATGAGGTATCAGAACAATAAATTAGAAAATTATCCCACTTATAATAACATAAAGAATAAAATGTATAGGAATAAATTGAATCAACAAAGTGAACTATGTATAGTCTGAAAACTGTGACACTGGAGAAAGAAACTGAAGATGACACAAATAAATGGGAAGATTTATTGTGCTCACATACTATTTAATAGAACACTATTGAAATGTCCATACTACCTATGCAATCTATAGGTTCAATATAATCCCTATCAATCTACCAATATACTTGTTCACAAAACTAGAATAAATAAATCCAAAATTTATATGGACCCCCCCCCCAAAAAAAAACAACACCAAATAGTTAAAGCAATCTTGGAAATGAAGAACAAAGCCAGAGGTATCATACTCCTGAATATCATACTATACTACAAAGCTATCATAATCAAAACATGATAGTATTGGCACAAAAACAGACCCAATAGGTCAATGGAACAGAATAGAGAGCTCAGAAATAAACCCACACTTATAAAGTCAATTGGCCTATGACAAAAGATGCAAGAATATACAACGAGAAAAACAGTGTCTTCAATAAATGGTGTTAAGAGAACTACACAGCTACATGCAAAAAAAGGAAAGTGGACTAGTTTCCAACATCATATATAAAAATAAACTCACAATTGATTAAAGACTTAAAAATAAAACCTGAAGCCACCAGACTCCAAGACGGGGGGGGGGGGGGGGGGGACAACATACGTAATAAGGTCTTTGACATTGGTCTTAGTGACATAAATATTTTTCAAACTTTTTAAAATTTTTACTTATTTTTGAGAGAGAGACAGAGAAAAACAGAGTGTGAGCAGGGGATGGGCAGAGGGAGAGAGAAAGAGAGAGAGAGAGAGAGAGAGAGAGAGAGAGAGAGAATCTGAAGAAGGCTTCAGGTTCTGATCTGTGAGCACAGAGCCCAAAGTAAGGCTCAAACTCACAAACCTGCAGATCATGACCTGAGCCGAAGTTAGATGCTTAACCTACTGAGCCACCCAGGCGCCCCTATGATATAATTTTTTAACTCTCTATCCTCAGGCTAGGGCAGTAAAAGCAAAAATAAATAAACGGGACCACATCAAAGAAAATGATTTTGCACAGCAAAGGAATCCATCGACCAGCAGAAAAGGTAATGTATTGAATGGGAGAAGTTATTTGCATATGATATATCCAATAAAGGGATTAACGTCCAAAATGTATAAAGACCTCATAAAACTGAATTTCAAATTAGCAACCAATCTGATTAAAAAATGGGCAAAGGATCTAAACAGACATTTTCCCAAAGACTTAGAGTTGGCCAACAGACACATGAAAAGATGCTCAACATCACTAACAACAGGAAATACAAATCAAAACCACAATAAGACATCTCCTCATAACTGTCTGAATGGCTATTATCAAAAGGAAAAAAATAACAAGTTTAGGAAAGATGTGGAGCAAATGGAATCCTTGTGCACTGTTTGTAAGAATGTAAATTTGTGCTGTCACTACAAAAAATAGTATTGGGGTTTTCAAAAAATTAAAAATGCAAATACCATATGATGTAGCGATTCCACTTCTAGGTATTTATGCAAAGAAAATGAAAAGACATATGCACCCTGTGTTCATTGCAACATTATTTACAATAGTCATGACATGGAGACAAGCTACACATCCATCAGTAGATGAATGAGTAAAGAAGACACGGTATATACATGCAATGTAATACTACTCAGCTATAAAAAAAAAATAGATCTTGCCATTTGTGACAACAAGGATGGACCTAGAGTATATCTTAGCATAAGTACATCTTATGATGTACTAAGTGAAATAAATCAGAGAAAAACCAATATCACATGACTTCATTGAAATGTAGAGTCTAAAAAACAAAACAGATGAACAGACAAAACAGAAACATACTCTTAGATACAGAGAATAAAATGATGGTTGCCAGAAGGTTAGGGAGGTGGGAGGTTGGACGAAACAGGTAAAGGAGATTAAGAGGTACAGTAATCCAGTCATAAAATAAATAAGACACAAGAATGCAATGTAATATACAGCACAGGGTATACAGTCAATAATATAACAACTTTGTATGGTGACAGATGGTAAGCAGACTTACTGTGGTGACCACTGTGTTTGCATATAAATATGTACTATGTCATCTAAAACTAATACACATTGCATATCAAGTATTCTTCAATTAAAGGGAAAAACAAGAATAAAAAAAATGAGTAAATAAAAATAACAAAGAAGCCCAAAATACAGATTTCTGGATTTCATTTGAAGTCTCCCAATTTTTTAAAAATGTTTACTTACTTTTTTTGAGAGAGAGACAGAGAGTCTCTGTCCCTCTGAACAGGGAAGGAAAGAAAGTCAGACAAAGAATCCAAAGCAAGCTCCAGGCTCTGAGCTATCAGCACAGAGCTTGATGCAGGGTGCAGACCCATGAACTGTGAGATCATGACCTGAGCCAAATTCTGGTGGTCTCCCCATTTTTAAATATGGTAAACTAATTAATAAAAATTATAAAGCATTTTGTCTATCAGACAAAATTTGTCTTCAAACTAAATCAACTCACTAGTGTAGTTACACCGAAGTAAACAGTATATACTATTTATTACATTACACACACACACACACACACACACATAATATTTGTTTATTTTTGAAAGAGAGAGAAACAGATCACAAGCAGGGGAGGGGCAGAGAGAGGAAGATGGAATCTGAACCAGGCTCCGGGCTCTGAGCTGTCAGCACAGGGGATAAAATGGGGCTGGAACTTCTAAGACTGATCTGACCTGAGTTGAAGCCGGACACTTAACTGAGTGAGCCACCCAGGCACCTCTCATCTATTTCAGTGTAATGCTCTACTTAAAAATACGTTCTTGAGAATGTCACTAATATTTGTAAAAGCCATTGTTCTTATATTCAATAAACATAATATCCAATTCACAAGGTGGTGAGGGGCTTAAATTAGAAAACAAACATTAAGAATGCAGTACAAAGAAATGTAGTAAGTATTCCATGAATATTAGTTGCCTTTCCAGGGGCAGAAGGACTTAAAGGTTGCCCTTTAGTTTATGTATTTATGATTTCTTATAATATTTATTACTAGGGAATGGCACAGTACTAGATAAAAACATAAATAACTAATGATAACATAGACACTTAATGGGTTTGATAATTTTAAAATGTGCCCACATAAAATGTGGGCAAAACACATAAAATGTTTTGATACTATTCCTTTCAGGAAGTGAAGCTTAATTCTCTTCGCCCTTAGTGCAGGCTGTTCTTTGTGACTTTTTTGTACTGAGTAGAATGTGGTAGAAATGACAGAGTGTGATTTCCAAGGAAAGCCATAAAAGGCATCATAACTTCCATTTTGAACTCTCTGTTTGAATCACTCTGGTGGAAACCAGATGCCATGCTATGAGGATACTCAAGCAACCCCATGCAAAAGGCCATTTTGCAACGAACAAATACCTATTGCCAACAGTCACAAGAATGAGCTTGGAAGCATATCTTCCAGCCCAGTTAAATCACTAGCTGTCAGCAGTCTTGGCTAATACCTTAATTACAACCTCAAGAGAAACTCTACGTCAATCACCAAGCTAAGCAACTCCCGAATTTCTAACACACAGAAAGTGTTAAGATAATAGGTGCTCTTTTTATGTCACTAAGTTTTGGGGTAATTTGTTATGCAGCAATACATAACTAATACAGAAGTCAAATCCTGTAGTTCTTAAAGATAGATTTTATTGGCTTTCTATCACTTGGATGTCATTTATAGGAGTATATCTGAACTAAACTGTCTCTACAGACAACTGTTTTGGTTCATTTAAATTACCTGTAGTGCAGATTAATGCTAAAATACAGAGGATACTCTGTCATTGCTTATAGATAAAACGTGGGAGATGTAAAGATAATTTTTCTTCTTTCTCTTGAAAATGTTTACTTTACTTTTACAAAGTGTGGCTCTGTGCTGAAACAACTATATCTGGGCATGATCAAGGTGTGGATCCCTTATACGGTCCCCTTCCCAAGAAAGGCAGTGTCAGATAGTATTAATGACCAGCAGAATGACTGGTCTGAGAGGGTATCTTTAGAAGGATGATATTTTAACTAAGTTCAAAATAAGGTGGTTAACCACGTAGAGATTTGGGGGCATAACCTACCAAGCAGGACTGAACCTGGCATATGCTCAAAATGAAGAGCAGGGGTGTGAGGAGCTCTATCATAGCTAAAATATAAATGAATGTGAAGAGATGAGGTAACAGAGACTAGCAGGTGTGACTCAAATACAGTAGAGGGATAAACTTCATAAGTGTTATATTGAAAAGCCAAGGGATTACTTTTTTATTTTTTATGTTTATTTATTTTGAGAGAGATAGAGAGGGGTGGGTGGTAAAGAAAGAAGGAGAGAAAGAATCCCAAGGAAGCTCTGTGATGTCAGCAGAGAGCCCGACAGGGGACTCCATCCCACGAACTTGATCACGACCCGAGCCAAAACCAAGAGTCACTTAACTGACTGAGCCATGCAGGCACCTTGGATTACTTTATTTTAAATGCAAATTTTATTTTTATCATACAGTAGATGTACATGGTTTAAAAAGTCAAACACTCCATCAAGGCTAACAATAAAACATAGCAGTGTCCACTTCACTTCTACTCTTCTAATTGTTTTAGCTATGTCAGTTGTATTTACTTCCATAATTCTGTACAGCATGTCTCTGTTAAAACTACAACATTTTTAAGGTTTATATATAATCTACTGACTTTTTCTTACACAAGATTAGTTTTTAATTCTTCACACAACACAAACACAAAAATATGCATTCATGCTTTCTCTCCCCACATCTTCCTACAACCTTAGTTTTTAGGGATATTAATATTCAATGTTTATATAATTATGACTATATAAATTTTTGCTACAAAGTAAAGGAAAGTTTAATATAATACTTTCTTCCCCGAACAACTTTAGTTCATTTTAAAGTTTCATTATTTTGGGGCGCCTGGATGACTCAGTTGGTTAAGTGTCCTACTTCGGCTCAGGTCATGATCTCACGGTTCATGGATTCGAGCCCCACGTCGGGCTCTGTGCTGACAGCTCAGAGCCTGGAGCCTATTTCAGGTTCTGTGTCTCCCTCTCTCTCTGCCCCTCCCCCACTTGCACTCTGTCTCTCTCTGTGTCAAAAATAAATAAAAATTAAAAAAAATAAAGTTTCATTATTTCTATTTTTGTTTTTCCTGGTATCTTTTATTATTGCATAATTTGACAAAAGAACTCTAAAACACCTCCTTAAATGAAAAAAAAAATTAGAAAAACACAGTCATCTCTTCCTTTCTTTTCTTTCTCCCTCTTCCTCTCTCTCTCCTTCCTTCCTTCCTTCCTTCTTCATCCTTCCTGTAATCCTCTTGTCGCAATCTCTACTTAATTGCTCCATAGCCATGGTCCAGGTTTTGTTTTGTTGTTGTTGTTGTTGTTTTTAATCAGTCCAGACATTTATTATTTTACTGCTTCAGAAATCAAACATCCTATCTTCTGCTAATGTAGGGCAGTGGAGGTTGTCCTGGCTGTGTGGACTAGGGTAGGGAATCTAGTAGCCGGGCTATTGTCAAAACAGGTTCAAAGCTAATCTACTTATTACTAGTCCTATCCTATATCCCCACCTTTAGAGGTGACCAGAGTCTAATTTTTGAACTTCTCAGGGCTCTTCATCTTGGTATCCCCATCCGCAGTCAGCAAAGCAGAGACACTACACATAAACCATTTATTGTTTAACCATCTGCTCTTCGCTGTCCCAAAATATCTCACATGTTTTGTCTCCTCTCTGCTTTTGGATTAATACAATTAAAGGCAATTTTTTTAATCACATTTACAGGGACCTCCAAAAAAGGACAGATGTCATATAACCCTTTTGTTCAATTGGCAGTGTTTAATGGAAAGTCCCTGGGGACAGTTTCAAGCAGAAAAGTTAGACGTCTATTTAGCATCTTAAAAGATCATTCTAGCTGTTGTGTGGATAAAAGGGGTAAGTCTGAAAGCAGGTCACCAGTTAGGAAGATTCTGCAAACTCCAGGAGAGAAATAGTGACTCCAATGACTATCAGAGCAAAGGTGAGACCATGTGGCATATACTACCCATATATCCTTTGCCAACATTAAATATATAATCATGTTTAAAGGAATACATTTAAGTTATATTCTAGCTTAGGTGAAGAAGCCACGAATGATAGTAAACTTAAGACATCACAGAAAATCAGAAACATTCCACAGATTGCATCTATCCACATGTCTATTCTTGTTATATATTATAAACATTTTAACTTAGCATTTTTATTTCCATTCAAATATTGTCCCTCAAGCTGTGATGCTGCCTTCACTAAAGACAGTTATAGTGTTTCTAATGCAAATATAGAGAAGAGCAGGTAAAAATAAAATTTAAAACATGGTAAAATTGTAAGGAAATGATCTGCTTTCTTTGATTTATGTGTCTTTTGGTTTGAGTGGGAAATTAACATTTAAGTTTTATATCACATTTCTTTGCCAGACATTTAAAAATGCTTGCTGAATAAGACACAACTGCATTTATTTTTATATGTCACTGTAATCTTTATCAAGAAGCATGTACTCACTTTATCCCTAGATGATATTAAATAAACTGAACTGAGTAAACAAAACCTCTATCTGCTTGGTGTAATAATTAAAATGGTATTACAGAAGTTCAGTTTGGGTGTACTGTGGGCAGGCACATCCTTAGTCAAGAATAGACTCTGGCACATTACAGAGCCCTTTCCTTTCCCCTTAACTAATGAAACACTGCCTCTTCCCAGTCTACAGTTCTGTTTTTCAAACACACGAAATGTAAGTCAAAATGAACATCAAGGCTCGTTCTTTATATGAATAGTCACAATGTTCTACATACAATTTGTGCATGCCTTTAGGAGAAAAGACAAGGAAGGTTCTTCTGACACAGATGGTAGGCCAGTATTAGATAGTTGCATAAGTCTTGAATGTTGTGTTTTTTTAATGTTTATTTGTTTATTTTGAGAGAGAGAAAGAGAGTGTGAGCAGTGGAGGGGCAGAGAGAGAGAGAGAGAGAGAGAATTCAAAACAGGCTCCACACTCAGTGCGGAGTTTGACCTAGGGCTCAATCTCATGACTGTGATATCATGACCTGAGCTGAAATCAAGAGTCAGACTCTTAACCCGACTGAGCCACCTAGGCACCCCGAGTCTTGAGTGTTCTTATGTTTTCTGTTGGAAGGAAGGAACAAGAGATGACTGATATTTCAATGTTCTACAATTTCACAATTCTATCTTCCAAACTATGCTACAAGCCAATCTTATTTCCCATGGTGGATGCACTTAGAAAAGATGCAAGTGTTATTATCTCTAGAGAAAAAACAAAACACACAAACAAAAAACAAAACCAGTTTATGCAAAAGTGTTTTTCCCACTTGCAAAACTTTGCATTCTTATTTGACTCCTGACTCAAATGATTGATCCTTCATTTTAGTTTTAGCTCATCTCACTTAATCCTGTACTAAATTCATCACAAATCTTAATCTTAAACATTCACCTGAAACTATGCACTTGTTTCCATCTCTACTATTACTTTCTTTGGTCAGGACACTGTTTTCTCTCCTTTGGATGGCTGCAATAGCTTCTTCACTGATATTTCAACTAAGGGAACACAGTAAAACCCTAAGTATACTGTGACACCAAAGAAGAAAATAGTGCTCTTTATAGTCTGAGTCTATGTTATGGTTGATTGTCAGTAGAAAAAAAAAAAAGTCTTAAAAACTGGTAAAACTCTTGATATTTACTCTCCTGTGCTAATGCTTTCAAAATGATATCACTGATATTTTTATAAATATTTAAGTTTGATGAACTTCAGCTCACTTTTAAGTCAAAACTTTATGGTATAGTTCTCTTTGTAACATCTTACCATGAACAACTCAGGGGATGAGGTGTAGTGGCCTTCCAACTTCCATTTGTGTTGTTTCTTCCTCAGGGCTTTAGTAAACAACAGGCTTTATTATAAAAATTCAGTCTATATTCTCACTTTCCAAAATATCACTCATATGCTTAGAATATCCAATGACTTCTCACCATAGTTAGCATAAAATCCAAAGTACTTAACATGACTTACAAAGTCTTTAAACCCTTTTCCAACTCATTTCTTCCTTGCTCACTCTATTCCAGTCACACTAGCCCCCTTACTTTTTCTGGAACCTGCAAAGAAAGCTTCCACCTTAGGACATTTGTATTTGATCTTCAAGAGAAGAGTATCTGAATGTGCATGGATTGTGTTCTCACTTCAACCAAGTATCTGCTCCAATGTCAGTTTCTCAGAAAGGCCTCTCTTGACCAATGGATATTAAAAAATACCACTTCATTCCCTTTCCACACACAGTGACTCATCCCCACCAGTCAGTACTATTGGCTAATTTCATTTTCTTTGTAGCATTCATCAGTGATAGAAATTAACTATTTAGTAGCTCACTGCCTCCCCACACTAGAATGTAAGCCCCATGCCAGCAGATTCTGTATAATTCACTGCTAAATTTCTCAAACAGAATTGTGTTTAGCTCATGGTAAGTGCCCAGCAAATATTTCCAAATCAATACTACTCTTCTTTTCATGCTAGTCTTTGCTCAAGAACCTCCTGCCTAAACTCGGTGCCCTCACCTCTAAATCAATCAGGTAGGGGATCATCTTAAGTCATAACCCCTTTGTTCTTTAATCATCTGAAATATTTTCCTTGATTTTACCTGTGAGCTCAAATTTTGCAAATCACTATTCTTTACCTAGGAAAGATGTACATAAGAAGGATTTGTTTTACTTACTGTGGACAAGTAATTTTACAAAAGCATAATTGGGCAGAATAGCAATTTGCTGGAATGAGTACCCAGGGGGAGTAACAATAGTGTGAGGGATGATAGTGCCATATAACTGTTGGAAGAATAGTGACAACTGGTGAGCCTAAGTGAATAAAAAGAGATAATAAAGCAAAGATCAGAAGGATGTCCTGACAAAATGTTGTACTGGGGATGAAATGCTGCCACATTCACTTTTGCATTAAAACTGCCATATCTTGACTTCTACAGCCTTACTGCTTACAATTCTTTACAGCCCTTCTTTGCTGTCTATTCCTACCAAGAATCATTTTATGACTCTCACAGCTTTGTAGCTCTTATTAAGAATTTATTGACACTTTGGCCATGGCTTCTTTCAGACACTACTGGTTACCTTGACTTTTTCTGTTTGCAAATATTATCTTACTTTAGATTACCTTTTGATTCATATCACTAAAAACACAAACTTTTCATTACATATTATTATGATAATTACATTATATAATATACATAGAACTTTATATGTAATATATTATAATATTATTGTTTATTGTTCATATTTGTCATATCTCTTATTCTACCCAAGTTACAGACCTAGAATCTGAAACAAAACAAATAAAAAATGATGTGATTTTGGTTATTGGTTTTGATGTACAATAAGAGAAGAAGCGAATATACTGATGTATTTCTAGTGGATTGATTCTGCAAATAAAGAGTGGTTCAATTGAACCAACGCTATCCGTTGCATTGGGTCTGGTTAAAAAAAAAAATCAAGTGATTAACCCAAACACCAAATATTTGTTAAGATGCTTCCTTAGCCATATTTGCTATTGGCAAACATTTTAAATTAAACTTACTCTGCTGTTAGGATTAATTACACAACAGTAATGGAATGACATGAATTCATGGAAACGTATACATAACACAAAACAATAAATGCTTTTGGACTGTTTTTATTTATTTTATTTAAAAAATTTAAGAGTCAAGCCCAAGAGTCAAAAACAACCACAAGTGATTCAATTTAATGTATTTGACATGGGTGGAGATTATTTTTAGGATTTACACTGAAGTATTCTGAGGTGTTACATCATCTCTGAATTAAAGAATAGCACAGAAGAAATCCAGATTTACTCGATCAATGTAGTGACAAATTTATAGTCCTACACCTCAGACATCTGATTCTAAAGTAAGTCTAAGATGTGTACACATGGAGGAAGCGTGTTTTTTGTTTGTTTGTTTTTCTAGGGATATGCCCCATTATACTCCAGAGGGATATACCAAGAAATAAATGTATTTCTATTTTTAGAGTAAAGAAAAGAGAATGTCTTAATGAATTTGAGTAGGTATAACAAAATTCCATAGACTGGGAAACATAAACAAAATTTAATTCCCACAATTCTGGAAAATTGTGAAATGTCCAAAATCAAGGTGCCAGCAGATTCTGTATCTAGTGACAGCTCAGATACCATCTTCTGTTGCTGCTTTATAAGCTAAGTTTATGTACTATTCTAGACATTTTGTTGACATTTCAACAATCTTTGCAGCATCTCAGCAGGACTAGATTCCATCTCAAGAAACCATTTTCTTTGCTCATCCATAGGAAGCAACTATTCATCCATTCAAGTTTTATCATAAGAAGGCAGCTCTTCAGTCACATCTTCAGGCTTCATTTCTAATTCTAGTCTTGCTGTTTCCATCACATCTGTAGTTACTTCCTCTACTGATGTGTTGAAACGTTCAAAGTCATCCATGTGAGTTAGAATCAAGCTCTTCCAAACTTCTGTAATTGTTGATATTTTCACCTCTTCCCATGAATCACAAATGTTTTTAATGGCATTCAGATTAATAAATCCTTTCCAGAAGATTTTCAATTTACAGGCATACCTTATTTTATTGTGCTTTGCTTTATTGCACTTTGAATAGATTTCTTTTTTACAAACTGAAGTTCAGTGGCAAACCTATGTCAAACAATTTCTAGTTGCCAGTTTTTCAACTGCATTTCCTCACTTCATGTCTCCGTCTCACATTTTGGTAATTCTTTCAGTATTTCAAAGTTTGTCATTATTCTTATATTTGTTATGGTGATCTATAATCAATGATCTTTGGTGTGCTGTCATTATAGTTTTGGGGCATGATGAATCACAACCACATAAGACAGTGATCTTAATTGATAAATGTTGTGTATGTTCTGAATGCTCTACCAGCTAACCATTCCCCCATCTCTTTCTCTCTCTCCTCAAGCTTCCCTATTCTCTGAGACATACCAGTATTGAGATTAGTGCAATAAATAATCCTATAATGGCCTCTAAATTCAAGTGAAAGGATGATGTCATGTGTCTCTCACTTTAAATCAAAAGCTGGAAATGATTAAGCTTAGTGAGAAAGGCATGTCAAAGGCCAAGAGTGGCTCAAAGCTAGGATTTTTGTACCAGTTAGCCAAGTTGTAAATGAAAAGGACAAGTTCTTGGCAGAAATGGAAAGCACTACCTCATGAACGAATAAAAGATAAGAATATAAAACAACCTTATTCCTGATATAGAGAAAGTTTTACTTGCCTAAATAAAAGATCAAGCAATCTACAACATTCCCTTAAACTAATGCTTAGGTCAGAACAAGAACCTAACTCTCTCTCTTTTTTTTAAAGGTTTATTTATTTTTGAAAGAGAGAGAGAGAGAGAGAGAGAGAGAGCGCGCGCGCTAATGGGGGAGGGGCAGAGAGAGAGGGAGACTCAGAATCTGAATTAGGATCCAGGCTCTGAGCTGTCAGCACAGAGCACGATGCAGGGTTGAACTCATGCACCATGAGATCATGACCTGGTCTGAAGTCAGATGCTTAACTGACTGAGCTACCCAGGCACCCCAGAACCTAACTCTGTTTAATTCTATGAAGACTGAGGGGGTAAGGAAGCAAAATGCAAGATAAAGGAGCAAGTACTGACGTAGAAGCTGTAGCAAATTATCCAGAAGATTTAGCTAATATGACTAATGGAGGTAGCTACACTAAACAACAGATTTTCATTGTAGACAAAACAGCCTTCTATTAGAAGAAGATGCCATCTAGGAGTTGCATAGCTATAGAGGAGAAGTCAATGCCCGGCTTCAAAACTTCAAGGGAGAGGCTGACTTTCTCATTAGGTTAATGTAGTTGGTGACTTTCAGTTAAATCTAATACTTATTCACCATTCTAAAAATCCTGAAGTCCTTAAGAATCACGCTACACTACTCTGTCTGTGCTGTATAAATAAAACAACAAACCCTGGATGACAGTACATGTGTTTACCATGGGACTTACTGAATATTTTAAAACCACTGTGGGGAACTACTGCACAAAAACAAACAAACAAAAAGATTTCTTTCAAAATATTACTGCTCATTGACAATGCACCTCATCACAAAAGAGGTCTGATAGGGATGTGCAACAGGATTAATAATGTTTTCATGCTTGTTAGCACAACACCCATTCTGCAGCCCATGGATCAAGGAGTAATTTTGATTTTCAAGTCTTATTATTTAAAAAATACATTCGTTAAGGCTATAGTTTCCATAGACAGTGCTTCCTCTGATGGATCTGAGCAAAGCAATTGGAACCCTTCTGGGAAGGACTCACCATTTTGTATGCTATTAAGAAACAGAGCCTGAAGATGTGACTGAAGAACTGCATTCTTATGATAAAACTTGAATGGATGAATAGTTGCTTCCTATGGATGAGCAAAGAAAATGGTTTCTTGAGATGGAATCTAGTCCTGGTGAAGATGCTGCAAAGACTGTTGAAATGTCAACAAAATGTCTAGCATAGTACATAAACTTAGGTGATAAAGCAGCAACAGGGTTTGAGAGGATTGACTCCAATTTTTAAAGAAGTTCTAATGTGCATAAAATTCTTTCAAATAGCATTGCATGCTACAGAGAAGTTGTTGGCAAAGGGAAGAGTCCATTGATATCGCAAACTTCATCACTGCATTATTTTAAGAGATGGCCGCAGCCACTCCGCCTTTAGCAACCACCACCCTGATAAGTCAGCAGCCATCAACATCGAAGAAAGACCCTCTGCCAGCAAAAGTTATGACTCACTGAAAGCTCAGGTGTGGGTTAGCATTTTGGGGCAATAAAGTATGTTTCAATTAAGATATATACATTGTTTTTTAGACATAATGCTATTGCACACTTAATAGACTATAGTATAGTGTAAAAATAATATTTCTATGCACTGGGAAACAAAAAAAAATTACTTGGCTTGCTTTGTTGTGATATTTATTTTATTGTGGTAGTCTGGGACAGAACCAGATACCTCCAAGGTAAGCCTGTGTAATTCAAGGGGAAAGAGTTGGAAAACAGAGCTTGTGTTTATTAAAATAATTACCTTGATTCACCATGTAATTTTGTGTGAATTTCATCCCATGGAAATAGGATGGACAACACTAATTGAGAGTCCCAAAATAAAAGCTCAGGCTTAACATAGAATGGGATGGAACACTGAGATGATTATTTGCATAATTCACATATTAGAAGCATTTTGCCTCAATTATCTGCAGTTTAGGAACAAACGTCTTTCTGCACAAATTACCAAAGTACCTGCTTTAATTCCCAATGGACTATTGTGTGAGTAATCACAAGCATAATGCAGTCCTTCCAGTTCAAAATTTTTGTGGAGATACCCATGACAATTTTAATTTAGTCAGTTGTATTGTTCTTACAAATCAAATCCTCAAAGCTGAAAGACAGAGTAAAACTTGCATCTGATACAGCAAAAAGTTTAAAGGAATGGTTTATTTCATTTTAAAATGTATTTTTTAAAACTTATGTTCCTGTTCAGAACTTCATAAGCAGCTAAATATCTCTCTTCGTGATAACAAAACCAAACAATAAGAAGATATTTTCAAAACCTGCATGCTTATGTAGAATTTAATGATGCCATCTTTCTTCCCACCATACATCACCCTTTTTTAGATCTTCATGAAGGAAGAGGAAATATTTGATGAGTTCCTGAAATCGGTTGAGAGGAAACAAATAATAGACGGATCTAATGGGCCACCTTGGAGAAAAATGGGAGTTTTTTTTAAGTAAATTGATGATTCCAGAGAAAGGAATGAAATTGTGGAAAGCACAGTCTGACACAACGTGAATTTAAAAAATGTTAATTATCAAAGGAGCAGAATAAAACACAGTAATAATCAGCTCCTGTACTGGTTTTACTGCACTTGTAAGCAACTATGATGAAGCAAATGCATAATTTCAACTACAGAAGAACTGATATTAACTATTTCTATAGATAAAAGATAACAAGAACAACAACAACAACAACAGAAACCTATGCTGGATACTCTGGATTTGCTCTATCAATGTCATTCTGTTTTCTGTCTGCTCAAAGAGATTAAAAACCATTAAGCTATCTTCCACGCAAACTGGAAGCTCAGTTTTTGGATGCTAACTGATGTGTACTCAGAAATGTGGAAGAAAAACTGTGAGGCCATTTTCCTGCCCATTTTAACATTTTCACCTGGGAAGCACGACTGTTGTAAATAAGACATGTGCTTGGAGTGGTGCTCAGTGTCCATCATCCAGCTTCCTAAGGGGAAGCAGTGTGGGCACAGCAACAGTGGCCATGGCATCATCAAAAGCCTTCCTGCTTCCTGCACTGCAGCTGTGGAAGTCTGATCTCCAGTTACCAGCATGTTCAAGGGCAGCTGCAACTGCAGTGGTAGCAGTAGAGTGGGTTCTTATTTCCAGCATAGTTCTAGAAAAGAGAACTATGATAGCTCCTAATGCTCTGTGTTATTTTGGATGCCATTTTCAAGGCACAGCCTAGAATTCTCTCCTTTATCTCCTCCAACAATTCTGAGAGCATTCTGTACAAAAGCACTTCTTGATGCAAACACCAAGGTGTCTGTTCTCTGTACAGAACTGGGACTCATGTACCAAAAATTATTCTTTCAGACACAGTGGACGTTCTATAAGGGAGAAGTCTCTACCTCTCACAACTCCAAACAAATTATCAATATTTTTATTTTTAATTTTTTTTTCAACGTTTTTTATTTATTTTTGGGACAGAGAGAGACAGAGCATGAACGGGGGAGGGGCAGAGAGAGAGGGAGACACAGAATCGGAAACAGGCTCCAGGCTCCGAGCCATCAGCCCAGAGCCTGACGCGGGGCTCGAACTCACGGACCGCGAGATCGTGACCTGGCTGAAGTCGGCCGCTTAACCGACTGCGCCACCCAGGCGCCCCATCAATATATTTTTAAACAACACGAACAACCAACTAAGTCTTAAGGCCAGGTGAGGTATTATTTCACATGGATAAGAAATTGTTCTTACCCGTTCAGATCAGCTGAACTGTTCTACCAAGCCACAAGGGAAAAAGTAACGTTTTTGTTGCTGTTATTGCTGCTGTTTTTAGTAAGCAAAATAGTATCTCCCAACAACAACAACAAAAATAACAACAAATAAATAGAAGCTTATTTGGCTATAGAAGTATTGCCTTTTTTGTGAGGTTACAAGATTAACAACCCTTTTTAGCGTAATTTTGGGACATGTTCTATTATATGGATTTGTTGGGAAATGGGTCTCATTGTTGATTAATAGTACATAGGGCTTCCTTACCATCAGTTTTAGAAATATAGTATAACCATTTTTGATTTTTTTTTTTGACAGAGAAACGCTACAAATGAGTGAGGGTGGAGAAAGGGACGGGAGAGGGAGTGGGGGAAACGGGATGGGGGAGAGGGGATGGGGGAGAGGCAGAGCAGGGAGAGGGAGGGAGGAGGGGGGAAGGGAGAGGGGGCAGAGGCAGAGGGGCTAGCTGAGGGTGAGGGCCAGGGAAGAGATAATCCCACAAGGGGTAGAGAGAGGTGGGGCTCACCTAAAGTAGGGCTCGAATTCAAGAACCATGAGATCATGACTTGAGCCAAAGTCAGATGCTTAACCAACTGAGCTTCCCAGGCTCCCTATAACCATTCATTTATTAGTGAAACTGGACTGAATAATAACAATAGAGAAAGATACATTTTCCTTAGCATTATCTTAAAACAGGGAGATTAAACGGATTTGGATTCTCACATTAAAATAACAAAAGTTGCTATGAAAATTTATATAATCTTATCAAGTAAATATTGTCATTAAGATGATAAAGATGTACAGAATATTTGAAGCAGAGATTTAATCATTAGATTTGCAATTTTGGGAACTCTTTTGAGTTTTTCACCAAAGGACTAGCAGGCTTTGGAGAATTATGTCATGCTTACCAGACTCCCAGGACACTAACGGATCAACCAGAAGGTCAATGTGTTAATTTATAACTAATGACAGGATGCTCCAGTGGCACGATTACTAACAGGTACCATCCTAACAAATTCCTCCCTAAAATATGGTATGTGAGAAACCAAACCTGAAATCTACTTGTTCAGCATAGAGTCAAAGCGAAAGGCATTCCATATAATGGAGTTGAGGCCTTCTGAGTTTTATGAGGGGTTTAGAAAATCATCAGGACTGCACTTTAGAATTCTACCATTTTGACAACTGGAATACCTATTAATGTGCCCCCAATCCAGTGTGTGCATATGCATATTGAATCTAGACCTGTATTTCACAAACATTTTAACAATCTTTCATCATCTAAATTACCATTTCATCATTTGACAGTGCTCTTCTATCATCAAAAAAGGTTCTGTCACCACACTCTTACCTAACTGTGGAAAAAATTGTTAAAATTAAATGGGAAGTTCCCTGACACCGTCTATATTTTGAAGTTACTCTTTACTACCATCCTCAACCACAAATTATCTTTTGGGCTAGGCCTTTTTCTGGAATGAATTCCACATATGTACAAATCTTTATTGCACATGTGATTCCTGTCAGCTCCAATTCTGAAACTGATTCTGGTGTTGTTATCAGAGGGTCAGAGTATGTAGTATGTGGATCCTATATCCTTTGTGTACAGACTAAAAGTAGTGGGCCATTAGGAAGAAATAGCAAGAAAACTGTGATTACTGTAAGTCTCTATATTTTCTTATACACATAGCTTGAATAGGTTTAGCCACATAGATAGTAAATATATAAAAAAGTGATGGGAGAATTCAATGTGAGATTCTCCTTCAGACCTTTAAAACAATATTTCTTGGGGTGCCTGGGGGACTCAGTCGGGTGAGCGTCCGAATTCGGCTCAAGTCATGATCTCACAGCTCGTGAGTTCAAGCCCCACATCGGGCTCTGTGCTGACAGCTCAGAGCCGGGAGCCTGCTTTGGATTCTGTGTCTCCCTCTCTCTCTGTCCCTAACCCACTCACATTCTGTCTCTGTCTCTCTCAAAAATAAATAAACATTAAAATAAAAAAAAACAGTATTTATCAAAATAGGTAACATAAAACCCAAGATAGGTATTAATACCATATTAGGCATGTATACACACTCATGTCACCTCCTTATAATCAAGTATCCACAGAAACACCCACAGGCATACCCACAAAAATATCAATCGAGTGTATGGTACTCAAACAAACTAAGGAAATCCTGGGATACACTAAGTAAAACAGGTACTTTACTGGAGGACTTTGAATAATCTTTAGCATGGTATATAAACATAAATCTCCAATAAGGTTCCATAACATTAAAAATTTCCTAAACTTGTTTGACCACAAAAACAATTTTCCCAAACTATCATACAAACTGGTGTCCCAAGGAATGTTTTTTTAGGAACTGGTACTTTAAAGGACTGAAGTGTACCTATTGTGAGTTATTAGGTAGGAAAAATGAAAAAGGGATAAATGAGGAGAAGAAACAAATATCCCTCCCCTCAGAACACACACACACACACACACACACACACACACACACACACACACACACAGGAATATCTCAAATTACAAGAAAAGCAAATATAAAGTAATGGAAGGGGAAGGTATGTTTAAAACTGGGTGGGATCTCAGCGATTAAGTGAATAAGATCATTCATTTTAAAATGATTTGTATAAGGTCATATAGCCAGTTAATGACAAAGCTAGGACCATACCAAGTCACCATACTTTCATCCCAAACATTGTGGTGATAGAAATATAAATCAGGGTTAAAATAAATGTACAAGTCACAAGATGTTATAGCCTGAAAACAATAAAAATAAAAACAAACAAGAATCTTAATCAGAGACTGAAATGATACGTGCCAGTTTTATTACTTTCCTTAATTACACTTCTGCTCACTGCCTTTAGATTTGATGTTACGTTCCTATTGTAAATGTGTCTACAATATTAACATTTTCTAATGATCGAGGAATATGAAGAGAAAAATGCCAATTATACTTGACATAAATTATTTAATGAAATGAAAAATAAAATGAAAGAATTGAAGTAGACAATTATGGTATTATACTTAAAAACAAAAAAAAAAAACAAATAAATACTAAGTCAGAAATTATTTTGCAAGGCTAATTGCTGTAAAGTAATAGCTTCTCTTTTTTCCTTTTCTTTTCTCTCCTTATTTCCTTCTTTCTTCTACCATGATCAAGTTTATCCAGACAGAAACACAGGTTTCCGTAATTAGACATCATGGATTTCAAATATATGATGCAGCTTATTTAGTCATTATGAAAAGAGCTTTTATATTCCAAGTTTCAGATTGGTAGATAAAGAAATCCTGCCAAACATTTTGATCTACTTGGTATATGGCATCATGATAGGATCATCAAGAGAATCCCACTTTGATTATTAAAATCCATAATGAAACAAGCAGACATGTGAATCTAGACAAAAAAAAAAAAAATACTATGAGGATAATGATTTAAAAATTCTCCATAGCATGAAGCAGACTTTGTAGGGGAATACATGTACACTGTGTAAGTAAAGTATATTTCACCAAATTCATAGGGAAAAAAATACCAACAATTGAAGCTTAGCACATGTTGAATACTGGCTTTGGTGAGTTTCAAGCATGTTGCCAAATGACAATAAATAGTAATTTAGTTCTTTGCAGCCTGACAACTGAACTAACAATAAAGACAAATTTATAGAGGAACAGAGTACTGAGAGTGTTTTTTTCTTCCCTTTTTACTAGGCATTCAGGACAGTCTTTTATGATTGTGCTCTGATTGTAAATCAGAATGGGTTATTTACTTCAAAGTATAAATTAATCTAATGCTAATGTAAAAATTAAGATATAATTTAATATCACTGCCTACACCATTAAGCATACGGTATCAAAAAGGGAATTCTGAAAGTTCTCCAGAAATGTATCCTGAGATCCTCAGATCAACATCTTTGCTAACTCTGCCTCTGTCTCTATTTTTTTTTTTTTTTTTTGCACTCAATGAATAGCCTGATCATTTTGCTAAAATTCCAGATCCCAGGAGGAATGCATTATATTAATTAGCTACACACACGTCTCAGAAAAAAAGTCATTTTATGTAAATATACTAAATATAAAATGAAAACTTTGTAAGAAGTATAAAGAGTTGAATAAAACATATATTTGCTTATAGAACAACAGTGAATAAAAATGTATCTCTGGAAATAAAGAGTTATAACATCCTCATGGAGGATGTGCTTTACATCCGTCACAGATGTTTCTTAGGGAGTAATATAAACCCAGTTATCGCAGCCAAAAACTAATTTACAACATTTTTTTGTTTGTTTCTGTGGGAGAGTAGGAAATCTAGATAAGAAATTTTCTTTTAAAAAGCTCATTAGTTTATACAAAAATGATGGTCTTAGTCATTTCTTCAGCTCTTCAGCTCAGAGATGAACAATTCCTGAACCTTTTCTAATGGAATCCTAGAACCAGAATTGATTGATTGTTGAATGAATGAAAAGCATACAACCCCAAGTTTGAAGTAGCTTACAGTGTTTCTCAGGGGATGAGAATTACAGAGAAACCCTGACCCTCCCCTTTACTTTCATTATAAAAGGCATCTGAAACCTTAATAATAACTAAGTATATATGATTGAGATCAAAAGCACATTCACCATTTTATGCATTCAAGGACCTAAATATGAGATAGCAGAAATTCCTTCAAAAGGAAAAAAATCTAATCACGCCCAGAAAGGAGAAGAGTTAAAAAGTCCACACTGCTTTGTTCTATTTAATCTCTGCACTAAAAATTAATTGACCTCTGTTTTAAGAGCTTTGGCTCCAATACTGTTTAATTGAGCTGCCTTAGGATGGGTAGACTCTAAAAGGTTTGAATCAAGTTGCTTCTATGGTCATTGAGGTTAGGACCCAAAAAAAATCTATAAGCACATACCCAGGGGAAGTCAGACACTAAGTCCATAAAAGTCAATAGTCATTGAGTAGACCCAGTACCTTAGAAACATTTAAGACTGACATGTGAGACTATTAGCTAGACATAGATCAGATCTTACTTAGCCATCATTCAGCCTGTTTTTCTAAATGTCTCTAGTAGTGATCTGACAGAGTTTCTCTGGAAGTTGCCTCTAACTGTGTCTCTAACTCTAATTCTGTGCTCACCCTTCCTCACATCCTAAAGCCAAGGAATCATTTTTTATTTGGAAAAACAGGTAAACATAAAATTGAAATATAATGCATATTTTTTCTTTTAAAAAATGTAAGTTTATTTCCTTTTTTGAGAGAGAGAGAGACAGAGAGACAGAGAGAGACAGAGTGTGAGCGGGGGAGGGGCAGAGAGAGTAGAAGACACAGAATCTGAAGTAGGCTCCAGGCTCAGCTGTCAGTGCAGAGCCGGAAGTGGGGCTTGAACCCATGAACCATGAGATCATGACCTGAGTGGAAGTAGCTTAACTGACTCAGTCACCCAGGTGCCCCGAAATATAATGCATTTGTGATAAGGTCGCATAGGAAGGGCTGCTAAACTCAATTGGAAAACTTTTGGAAACAATATGATGCCATGAAGAATGAGTAAGAGATACCTGGTTAGAGGGAATGAGAACCTATGATCTATGATGAAGAAGCAACATACACAAACATGCATGGAAATGGGAAAATAAAGTATGTTGAAGGAAGTATAAGTACTATTTTTAGGTAGAACGTGTGATTTGAGTAAGTAGAGGCAAGGTAGGTAAGCTGCTTGCAGAGAAGCCAGATAATGAAGTTTTATTTTATCTTAAGATAAATAGGAAGCTACATCAAGTGATTTTGATTTTAAGTAATGGAGTATCATGGTCACTCTAGCAGAATAATAGACATTGGAGAAGTTCCCATGGAGTGGACAATTTCACTAGTAACCATTTCAAAAAGACAAATTAAAACAACATGAATGGCTTGTAACCAATCAGGTGAAGAAATAATTGTAGAGAAAAGTTCAAGTTCATAAAAATTCAATACTTGAGCACATGTCTTATAAATAAGTACAACAAGGTTCTATGATGATCTCTTCATCACTATGTAACATTATGTAATCTCGGGATACTGCTGAAAAGTTCTATAATCATATTCTAACGTGCAGACTCACTGAGCTGACACAGTTTGAGACCAGCATTTCCACTGCTACAGGTGGATTATTTTGTCCCAAGATTATGCTTGTATTGACAATAGAGGCACAAACTGGCCATGCTTATCCTACCATATCCTAGTGGAGGACGTTTGTGAAACCATAAAGGCTATGAAATTCCTAGGCTGGGCTGAGGCAAAGGGTGTATTTCAAAATTAAAAGTCATTATTTGTGGATATTGAGACCAAGACTTAAAAATTTCTTATCAATTTCAAAAAATATTTCCTTTTGTTAAACTCATTTTCTCACCTATAAACTGATGAATATAAACAGTATGCAGATTTCATTTTTATGATGGTAATATATTATATATGTAGAATTTTTAATGGATAAACAAAACATTCAGGAAATGTTGCCTTATAGTATTATGTGATTATTAGAGAGCTCTAATTCAAGAAAAAGAAGTAAAATTGCTAAGAGGCAAAGTGCCAAAATCCCAAAGTTATCCAATCAAAGATTTAATTTAATGGATCTAGGCAGAGTTTTAAATGGAAAATGAGCTAAGGCTGACATCGAAAGAGGCAAAAAAACAAAAACAAAAACAAAAAACAAAACCAAGATTGGGGATAATAAAAATCAGTGATTGGGGTTAATTCTGAAGCAGTTTATAAAGAATAAGCAATCTTTTTATTTTTGTCCAGGAATATTCTGCTGGACCAGAACTGAGCACACTGAATGGATCAAAACAAGCTGGGCAAGTCCGTATTAGAATCCTAGAACTCATACTCAAATTTTGCAGAATATTGAAAAATCACACATGGAAATGGAATTAAAGTATCTACTCTATACCTAGGAATGAACAGTCTGGTCCTGAGTCATCTTTTTATCAAGGGATTAACACAGTGAGTATTCTACCTATCTCAATTATCTTTGTGTACTTTGTCCTCAGAAAACAGCTGGACATCACCATTTTTTTTGAATCCCATCATTCTTGTTGATTTGGGGCATTTGTGTCCCTACCACAGTACTCTCCAAGAAAGACTGGGGGAAACAATTAGTTGTTGCAAATGTACTTTGTATGAATACTTAATTGGAGAATCAATTTTGCTTACAAAACACTTCCAAAATTATCTTCAAAGTCTACAATTTTCTGGCTAAATCCCTAGATATTAAACATCAGGTATCTTTTAAAAAAAACAGTAACATTGGGGCGCCTGGGTGGCTCAGTTGGTTAAGCGGCCGACCGGCTCAGGTCATGATCTCACGGTCCGTGAGTTCAAGCCGCGCGTTGGGCTCTGTGCTGACAGCTAGAGCCTGGAGCCTGTTTCAGATTCTGTGTCTCCCTCTCTCTGACCCTCCCCCGTTCATGCTCTGTCTCTGTTTCAAAAATAAATAAACGTTAAAAAAAAAATTTAAAAGAAAATAGTAACATTGAATAAGAAATATATTCATACTTTGCCCAATGTGCTTTGGTTACTATACTTTATTGAGCATATTATTATTAGTCTTTAATCTCTCACAATATTGCTTAGGAGTGATTCTTAATGTTAAAAGTAGGCCTCTAGGGTCACCCAAGTGGCTCGTCAGTTAAGCGTCTGACTTCGGCTCAGGTTATGATCTCGCAGTTCATGAGTTCAAGCCCCACCATTAGGCTCTGTACTGACAGCTCAAAGCCTGGAGCCTATTTCAGATTCTGTGACTCCTTCTCTCTCTGCCCATCGCCCTCTCACACACTCTGTCACTGTCTCGCTCTCAAAAAATAAACAAACATTAAAAAATTTAAAACAAAAAATAGGCTTCTCTAAGCGGCTATATTAGAATCAATTGGTGGGCCTTTTTAAAAGTCTTTATATATTGTTGAGAGACAGAGAGGGGCGAGCAGGGGCAGAGAGAGAGGGAGACTCAGAATCTGAAGCAGGCTCCAGTCTCCAGGTTGTCAGCAGAGCTCAACATGGGCCTCAAAACCCACGAACTGTGGGATCATGCCTGAGCCAAAGTCAGAGGCTTAAATGACTGAGCCACCAAGGCACCCTAAGAGGTGGGTCTTCTCAAACAATATAGCCTTCCACAATACACCTTGTCCACTCCCCTTCCAAGATTTGTATACTTCTCTCCTATTTAGAGACTGTCTTTTTGAGCCATTGTCCCTAATATTAGTGTGTCTAATCATTTTTGGCTCACTGAAATGAACAACAAAAGTTGAGACCCACAGGGGCAGTGTGGTGTTTAGCAAAAGCTGATAAAGTCAGACCCAACTCACACCTATAGCCAATACTCGTGTCCTGTTACCCAATTTCTCACTGTCCCAATTTTCCCCTCGTCATAAGAGACACAGCTATGTCTTCCTAATGCATACAGTCACTTAACACATTCCATAAGTTGTAGTTGTTATTTTTAGTAGATTTGGGAGGTTCTTTGAAAGCACCAGTATTTGCATTTCTAATGTAGAAGAACACAAGGTTTAGTTGTCCCATCTCTGTGTTTGTTTTCGCCAATCAGTATTGTCTAACATATCTGAGATCTGTAGCTAATATTTTTATATTACAAAACTTGAAGAGCATACAGGAATGTAGTGGGTATCCAATGAGATGAGACACAAAATATAAATTTTAATACTGAACTAAATTATTTAAATATACTATTATGCAAATTTTAAATGCAAGTCAGTTTGACCTGTAATGATTGCTTTTCTCCTCACAGTAAATTAAAAAATATATATATTATTTTTTTTTTCATAAAAGAATGCTTTCCTCAGGCAAATTCAGAGAACAGCATCTATGGAAGAAGGAACAGGGCCAGTTATTCAGGCATAGTCTCATTGTTTCATTATTTTTGCTTATGTGGTACAAGAGATTTTATGTAATTATACATGCAAGAAATATTCCAACTTCATTATCAGCTCACACAGTGTCATGGTGAATGAAGAGCTCACCATATCCAATGGAAGCTATTCTCTGGCACAGTGATAAAATGCATGGATTACAAGCAGTGATAGAGGAGCCCGGACCTGCTCACACCTCTGCCCCAGTCCCATCATTAACTTACTTCTACACATTTAATCTTTATTCTACATTGACTGAAATTGCACAGCTTAAACCTGACTTTGTCAACAAAATATTTATTCTAATTAAAAGATTTCCATTGCATTTATTACTTATAGTTCAAAATGAATGTTCTTTTCAGCATTTCAGTGAATTGCTTAACAAAAATCTCTTTCGTTTTCTAGATTGGCCAAGCATTGCCTTATAAATCAAAAGAAACCTAAGATACAAATTATATTCTTCCGATATTCTAATGTGCAAACGCTTTGCCATCCCCAGACGTACTAAAAAAAAGTAGTTGTTTTAAAAATATATGTTACAAGAGAAATTAATATTATTAGGACATATTAAATGTAGAAACGTTGCTTAAGTAAATTTGGAAAGTAATTTTACCTGGCAACTTTGAATAGCCTAGCTATTTGACTGTCACTATTCCATTTGCTAGGGACAAATGCATTTGGATTACTTGAGGTAATCACTGACATGGCAGGGACTGGGACCTTTTGTTTGAACACTTTCCAACAGCTGGCTCAGCCAATGTCTGAAATACTCAAATCACACGGCAGCACTCCTTGTGCTGGTACTACTTGTTATTTACTATTTATTAGGAATTATCATTTCCCATAAAATCCTTAAAAACAGCCAGGGACCTTTGCTTTTACAAGGTATTTTGGTCCAGTATCAAAATAAGTGGCTTTAGCAATTATTTTATTTATGTTAAGAGGATTTTCAAAGTGTTGGATTCTATTTGTTAAACATTTATTTATTTTCACTAAACTGTACACAATCATACTTTATATTCCATTTTTTATAATTTTGCCATTGGTTCATTCAATATCATCATACTTATCAAACATTACATATTATTTTTCTTATGTTTAATAAAGATTAATAATCAATCCTTCTAATTGTAGGCCAAAAATATTAATAAAATATAATTATTGAATCCAAATCACCAAACATTCTGTCTGAAAGCTACATTTCTTCTATCACAGCACTGTCTTTTCTTTTCTTAACTTGACTAGAGTTTTTCTTTACTTTTCTACCAATTTTTATGTTAGCAGCATTTGCAAGAATAATTTTCTGTAAATCAAAAAAATAAATGGACATGTCTTGAAATTCCCATGCATACGGTTTCCCCAGGAAAGCACAAATACTCCTGTGCTGGAGAGATGGAGGGAAGGAGAAAGAGAGAGAAAGGGAGACAGCAAACATCAGCATGAAAGATGGAATGAATGTATCCGTGTCTGTGTAACAATGTGACTTCAATTTACAGCAATATTCAGGAAGAAAAGCACAGCTACTAGTTTGTGAATTTCTGGACCGAGAAATCAAAATAAATCAAAACCACAAATCAGTCCTTTGGAAGATGCATAAAAACTCTGATTTGCTAAGAAAAAAGTCAACAAACACAGGTAGTTGTTACCAATTAGCATAAATCTAATAGTTTTCAAAGCATTTTAACAAACACTACAGTTGATGAGCTTATAATTATCAACTCTGTTTCTTGCTTTTTAAAATTTCCACCCTCACTCTCACATTGTGAACTATCACTGAGTGGCAAATTACAATTCTCATTTAGGTGACACTGTAATAAGCATTAAAGAAAAAATTAAAATTAACTCCTAACTTGTTACTTGCATAAACAGTGAAACTACATGTGTATGTGTGTGTTTATTCAGAACAGGTAGTGAACACATTTATTCGTCTATTCATATTTGCATATATAGATTTCCAATAGCCATAAACTATGTTAGAAAAATCTAAGAATTCTGTTTACTGATCTGTACATGAAATCCTTCAAGGGTGACATTTCATATGAGTTGAAATACTCACTGTGGAAAGACTGAAGAATATTAATGGTCCACTCCTCTGTTAATCTTCCTGTTTTTGTTATCTGGATACATTTGAGCTGATTTGAAGATTCTCTTGATTCAATCCAACAAATCATGTCTTCATTGTAAATAAAATCCAGAGTATGAATTTCATTTCCATTGACCGAGCTCAGGGTTGCCATTTTACTGCCATTAAGATAGAAAACCTCAATGGTTTCAGAATTTGCAATTAATAGCATCGGTGGCCTATCTGTCGGTTCTGGAATAAGAGAAAAAGAGAAGTGAGTTTAGTAAAAGTGAGCCCATTTTTTTCATAATTTTGAATTACTTACTACAACTTATTCCTATATTTTAACGCATCTTTAAAATTTTAAAAAAAATGCTTGCAAAACTATTTATTAATAACTCATATATACTTCACTGACTATATATTGTAGTTGGCTTCTCTAAAGAAAACATAGTCCACTGAGCATTTGTATTCTTTATATCCTTAAAAATAATGTATTGTGTAAATGTTAGTACAATACTATTTACTTTCACTGTTGGTAAATAAAGGAAGTTCTGTGAGATTGTTTTGTTGTTGTTATTGTTTTAATTTTGTTGTTGTTGTTGTTGTTTTAGCAATGAGGATGGAGGTAGACTGACCTCACCCTACAGTTTTACAGGCTTCCCTTGTGAGCAAGGGTGTACTTTTTTGAGGTGGATGCATGAGGCCAGAAGTGAATTTTCTGGAGTGGAACATGCAAACTCAGAAGCCCATACAAACAGCACCTGTGACTTCAGCCTTAGTGGCTCCTTGACTGACTCCAGGAGTCAAATAATCACTAGATCATGACTAGCTTATGATTACTGAGCTGCTTCTTTTTTTATAGTCAAGAAAATAAGATTGTAGAAGTAAAAGAAACTTGCTCGATACTATTTTTAGAACAATGCATCCTTGCTTTTGTGAAGATTGGTAAGTTTTTGATGAATATGCACTAATTGACCAAAATTTCAATACTTGTTAAGATGTAAAGGTAACAGTAATATGCCATACAAAATTAGTGTTGAAAGAGTTTAGCTATACAATCATAATCAGAGTAGCTTTTGTGCTAATTAGGAAATAGGATGAATTTGGAAATCCTCAATTCCTCTTTTTTTTTCCATCCTTCATCCAAAGTGTCAATAAACATCTTTGATTCTGATGTCAAAACATATCAGGAATCCCACCACGTCTCAGTGACTGTTACTACCACCCTGCTCCAAGCTGCCATCATCTCTCAACCCAAATGATTCCTAGAGCCTTCTAACTGGTTTCTCTGCTTTCATTGATGCCCTCCTCCTCTTTTAGTCTTTCTCAACACAATGGCCAGAGTGATACCTTTAAAATGTTAACGTGAATCAGTTTTCTGCCCATTTCCTCAAAGGATTCCCACTTCACTCACAGTAAAAGTCAAAGCCTTTATAATAGCCTGTAAACCCCTCCATTAACTGTATTCTCATTACCTGTTTGACGTCATTTCCTTGATCTCCTTATTAATCTCAACCTTGTCATATTCCTCCAGACACACCGCCCTTCTTACTGTTCCTTAACCAACAAGCCAAGTAAGCCTCTGTCTCAAAGGCTCTTCCTTATTCCTAATCACCACCACCGCCCCCCCCCCACCCCATTTATCAGAATGCCTGACTTGTTCACATCTGTTAGGGTAGTATTTGAAAGCTACCTTTCCAGCAATGACTTCTCTTACTACTTTATTTTGTGAAAATTGCAAGCCCCTACAAACTCTATACTAACTCTCTATAAGCTTTCCCTGCTTTATTTTTCCCATATCACCACCAAACATTGCATGTAGCTTTTTTTTTTTCTGGTTTATTATTTTCTCCTTCTGTCACTGTACCTCTAGCATTTAGAATCTAGTGTTTATTCAATACAAATTTTCTGAACACGTAAAATGGTAACATGGAATTCTTGCAGAGTACAGTTCTTTTAGAAGCATTCTGTGAAATGTGACAAAATAATTTTGTTTTCTAACTGATGAGTGGAATACAGAGAAAAACTGGCTAACAGGAAATTTCATAAACATCATTTGATCATTCAGGAAACAGATAGCATTGCAAAGAAAGGAAAAAAAAGCAAATGAGTATACTATGGGTAATATAATTAAATAAGCCTAAACTTTTAAATGATTATTTAATGGTTTTAATCATTTCTGATGTGAGTAGGGATATCAGGTTCCTTGTGTTTTACTCAGATAGAACGGCATTTGAATTTTTATCCTCTGAGGAATTAACTCAATGTAGGCATGAAATTCTTCTCCACCTTTAGAAAGACCCTAAAGTTTTTGACTTAATAAAAACTTCTAAACAAACAAAAATAAACAATAACAAAAAGTCTCAATGAGATTATAAAATTAATTAGCCTAAGAGTTTCTTCCCAATAAACAGACTTTCCATGAACCGCCTACTATAAGCCAATAAAAATGAAGTCTTGAAAATGCTAAGATCATTTCCACGATAAAGTATTGTGAAAATTGTGAATTATCTATGCTTAACATAACCTTGTCTAAGGACCACACTGAAGCTTGCTTAGCTGGTTGGCTTCTCTCTTAACTTTTTAAAGCCCTTTTGAACTCTGCAATGCTTGCTCTTGCCATTCTCTAATTTAGAAGTCCAGACTTGGTCCCTTTTCAACACTCCTAGCTCTGTTGTTTTCCAGTTGAACTTAGCGCTCCTGAAACCTGTTGGATCATAGATTTCTCAGGTTATGAAGAGGTCTTAGATGACTGTGTTCTCATGTTAACAAAGACACACTGCCAGTCTGTTAGTACTTACTGTCTTCTTTTGACAACTGAAATGACCTTTGGTGACATTGCCTCTTATTAAAAAGTGAACTACGACTGAAAGCTTCTTTGCTTTCAAGCTTTATGAGAAGTCCAGATGTAGACGATAATTTCTTAACTGGCTACGAGTCAGTAAATTTACTTATGTAATAAACATTCTTTGGAGTAAGGCTAGAATATGAAAGAACACCAAGATTCCCCTTAGAAACTGAGATGAAAATGAATTACTGGTTAACACAGGTAATACTTACTTGATGTAACTGATAAATCTATTTGATTTTTTAGTTGCTTTTTGAGTAAATCAGGTGATTGTTTTAATGCAAAATATAGCAACTACTGATTTTATTACTTCTCATAAACAGAAAACCAATAAAGTCAGGTTCTTCATAATTTGACATGGTTTGATTTGATAATGGTGACTTTAAAAATTCAAATGATATACTAGAGGAAGGACGCTTGTTAGTGTGATAATATTCACATGTCTCAGCTATTAACTATGGTTTCCCTCTTTATACAAATAAACATAGAGCGTATTTATGGGGGTGGGAGGAACCCAGTGAAACACAAAACCCATAAAAAAATCAGGGGCTAAGTGTATAAATCTTTTTTTTTTTCTATCTCATGAAAGCTGGCATATGTAATCTGCCTCAACCTGTACTATGTCTGATCTCCAGTTGCATCATTACCTCAAGTTCCCACATGCCAATGGAAGAACATCATTATCTTGGGTAATGAGGATAAGTCTCGCCAGAATAAATGTGATCTTATCAAATGCCATCCTTAGAGTCAGTGGACAGTTCCCAAAGGAACAGTTGGAAAGCACATTTTAGATGACTTTAGTCATAGGAATACCTACATCAACACTTCATGTGAAGTAATAAAGACTAACTCTCCACATAGAAGAGACTGAAACATAAGAAAGCTCTCAATGACTATACTTAGATAACCAAGACTTAGATTGAATAAACCTTTCCAACAGGCTGTCAGTTGAGTCATGCTGGGGGAGCAAAAGTACCCTCATCTTCCTCACCATTCCCCATATGCGAACAGCATAAAAAATAGGTATTTTCTCTCCCAGTTATAAAGATGTGTATTTATGCTCTCTATGGCCAAAAGTTAGTTTTTTCCTATCATATATATTAACCAGTGCTAAAACTTTTGAAGACTGATTAGAAAACTGTGAATTAGAAGGAGAAACTTGAAAACATGGAGAAGATCATTTGACTAGATATCATAATAATGCCTATTTAAATGCCAGGCCACTGTAACTATACCCTTGCAAACATACCCTTATCCTCTCATAGCCAAGAGTATACTGAATGTGTATGTATATACTTATAATATGTTTTGACAGACAGTTGATGCTAAATGAATGTTCTCAGAGTGAATAAAACTTACAACTTATTTTTAAGGTTTCATTTAAACTTCTTCTTCTTCCATTCAATTCTAAGAATAATATATCAGTTATTTTCCTTTAAGATGATTAGAATTATGAATTCAGGTACTTACAAATAAATATAAACCTCATAAATACTTATGTTATAACAAATGTGTGTATATATATGGATATACACCTATATAAATGTTTATCATTTGTTATATTAAGTTCTAATTTTCCTGTAATTGTGAGCAATTATCTCCACTAATAAAGTTCAGTAGGTACACCTTAATATATGTTGAGCCAAAGATAAAAACAACAAAAACAAAAAGATTCCTAGGTTCAACTCAATGAAAGGTTAAATAATGACTCACATGTGAAGTATATAAAATGAAGGGTCAGAGTAAGACTAAATGTGCAATCAAACAGAAAACTATCATCTATGCAGCCCAAAGAGTGGTTGTTAACCAATACAAACGTAAAATAATTGAAACAGGAATTTTTAAACTTTACTTTGAATACATCATATGCAAATTACATAAAGTCTCTAAAAATAAGAAAAATGGGATGCAGTTAGAAATGAGAACAATGTTGACAATTATAATAAAAATCACACAACCTCTGTAGGAAGGTAAACTACTATATGAAACAAAATGAAGAGCAATCTGTGTAAAGATACTAAATTACAAAAAAAAAATCATCTTGGGGCACCTGGGTGGCTCAGTTGGCTAAACGTCCAACTTTGGCTCAGGTCATAATCTCATGGTTCATGGGTTTGAGCCCCCTTAGGGCTCTGCGCTCACAGCTCAGAGATGGAAGCCTGCTTCAGATTCTGTGTCTCCCTCTCTCTCTGCCCCTCCCCTGCTCATGCTCTGTCTTTGTCTCAAAAATAAAAAAAATAAAAACATTTAAAAAAAAGTATTAAAAATATCATCTAACAGTGGGCAATAAGATACAAATTGTTGAATGTGAAATCTTACTTATGGATATAAATATGAACTATCTAGTTTAAAAAATAAGAAAAAGAATTATTCAAATAATATTATAAATTATAGGTCAGACTCAAATAAGCCAAACTAAAAATATGAATGAAGTTAATATAAGTGGAAGAAAAAAAGATATATGTTTGAAAATTTTTCTTTTCCTGTCAAAAACATATATGGCCAAATTTTTTTCTCTGGTTTCCTCAACTATTTTTTAATGGAAAAATTTATTTACTGAACTGAATAACATTTCTAATATCATGCCATATATTAAGATATTGTATCATATTTTATAAAAAATAAAAATATGACCCAAATGTGGAAACATCAAAGTGCTTTATAAACAGTACTGAGCTGATGGCCAACATGGTGGAGAAGTAGGGGGACTTCCTGCGTCTCCCAAACAAAGAAGGGCTGAAGCTAAAGGACTTTGAACCCCAAGAGTTTGGGAGGAAAAGAGACTGAGTCTACCAGGGAGAAAACGGAACAACTTGAGGGAGCATAGGTGAATGATTGCGAACTGGGGTAGGTAAAACCGGCTGCATAGACATGAAGGGGCTGGATTCCCCTTCTGCCAAGAGACAAAGGGAAGAGAAAGAGCGACTGGGGAAGCATAGGACTGTATCTGGACAAGAGAAAAAACTTGGGACCAGGATGGAGAGGGATCCCAACTTTAACTGCAGATTCCATCTTCAGACTGGGGACTGCTGCCCTGTTCACACACTTGGGGAGGTGGGGAGTCACCTTAGGGTTCAGTGGTAGGTCAGCAATGCAGTCCTCAGCAGGAGAAACCGGTCCCTTCCCCTGAAGGGCTGAAGCACAGGACAAAACCAGCTGGAAGCTCATATCAGGAGGTGTTCCCCCAGTACCGGGGCGCTCAGAGTGGGAGTTTAATTCCCAGCCAAGCACCAGGGCAAAGGAGTCAACGGAGCAAGACAGACAGCCTCATCTATGCCTGCAGCACAGTGAGGACGGCTCCACAGGAGTGATTTGGGACACCGGGTCATGGAGAAGAGACTGGGGCATTGCCATGTTTCTCCCCACCACCACCAAAAACAGGGCCTCAGGGATGGTCTGCAGGGCCCACAGTGGAGGCAGGACCACCCTACACCAAACCACACCTCTCAGCTCTGGGTAACTACATATCTTCTGGAGCGAGATAGATGCTGTTGAACCAGAAGAACCCCTCCTCCTTACCAGTGCTGCTGCATTGCCTAGATTAATTCTAGGACAATTCTTGATGTATAGATTTATTCCCCCCCCCCCCCAATTTCTCCTTCTTATCTCTTCGCTCCTCTAGGCTGTTACTCTGGTTATTGGTTTGTTTAAACAGATATATTTAATCCATTCTCTTGATACATGTTCTACACCTTCTTTACATTCCTTTCTCTCTCTCCGGATTAAGCCTTTTAGTCTCTCTGCCTAGTCAATGTTTCTTTTTTCTTTTTCCCCACCCCTGTCATTTCTCTCTTTCTATATGCTCTTCCATCAGCACTGCCTCCACCCTGTTTTTTACCCATAGCTGGTGTTTCTGTTTTTTTGCTTTTGGATTGTTTTTAGTTTTTTGTCTTTTGTTTTTCTTTGTTTGCTTTATTTGTTTCTGTGTTTGTGTATTTGTTTTCTGTTTGTCTCTATGTCTGTTTTCCTTTCCAGGGCTACTTCAAGGAACAAATCAAAGCACACCTGGGGGAGGGTCCAAAACATCACTACAAGTAGGAAAATAAAATAACCAAAGTTACAACAACAGAAAGCAAGTAACACTCTCCAAAAAACACCTCCTGAAGGGCCAGGCCACGGACATATAACCCCCCTTTATTATAGCATTGCTCGCAGGTGCAGAGCACATAACAAGCTTTTAAAAGTCATAAGGGACAGAAAACTAGGCAAAATGATGAAACCAAAGAATTCTCCTCAAAAGAAATTCATGGAAGAAGTGACAGCTAAAGAATTGATCAAAAGAGATTTAAGCAACATAATTGGAAAAAAATTAGAATAATAGTCATAAAATTAACAGCTGGGCTTGAAAAAAGCATAGAAGACAGTAGAGAATCTATTGCTACAAAGATCAAGGTACTAAAAAATAGTCTGATGAATTACAAAATGCTATAAATGAGGTCCAAAAAAGAAAAAATGGATGCGGCCACAGCATGGATTAAAGAGGCAGAGGTGAGAATAGGTGAATTAGAAAATACAAATATGGAGAAAGAGAAAGCTGAGAAAAAGAGTGAGAAAAAAAAATCCAGGATCACAAGGGGAGAATTAGAGGACAAAGTGATTCAATCAAATGGAACAATATCCATATCACAGGAATTCCAGAAGAAGAAGAGTGAGAGAGGGGCTGAAGGTATACTCGAACAAATCATAGTTGAGAACTTCCACAATTTGGGGAAGGAAACAGGCATTTAAATTCAAGAGGCAAAGAGAACTCCCTTCAGACGTAACTTGAATCGATCATGTACATGACATATCAAAGTGAAACTGACAAAATACAAAGATAAAGAGAGAATTCTGAAAGCAGCTAGGGATAAACAGGCCTTAACATACAAAGGTAGACATATATAAGAATAGTAGCAGACCTATCTACTGAAACTTGGCAGGCCAGAAAGGAATGGCAGGAAATCTTCAATGTGATGAACAAGGAAATATGCAGCCAAGAATCCTTTATACAGCAAGCCTGTCATTCAGTATAGAGTGAGATATAAAGGTTTTCTTAAACAAAAAGTGAAGGAATTCATCACCACTAAACCAGCCCTACCAGAGATCCTAAGGGGGACTCTGTGAGTGAAATGTTGCAAGGACCACAAAGTACCAGAGATATCACTACAAGCATGAAACCTACAGATACCACAATGACTCTAAACCCCTATCTTTCAATAATAACACTGAATGTAAATGGACTAAATGCTCCAACCAAAAGACATAGGGTATCAGAATGGATAAAAAAAAAAAAAAAAAAAAAAAAACAACAAGACCCATCTACAAGAGACTCATTTTAGACCTGAGGACACCTTCAGATTGAAAGTGAGGGGCTAGAGAAGTATCTATCATGCTACTTGAAGTCAAAAGTAAGCTGGAGTAGCCATACTTATATCAGACAAACGAGACTTTAAATTAAGGGCTGTAACAAGAGATGAAGAAGGGCATTATATAATAATTTCAGGGTCTATCCATCAGGAAGAGATAACAATTATACATGTCTATACACCGAATTTCGTGGCACCCAAATATACAGAACAATTAAACACAAACATAAACAATCTTATTGATGAGAATGTGGTAACTGCAGGGCACTTTAATATTCCACTTACAACAATGGAAAGATCATCTAGAGAGAGAATGAATAAAGAAACAATAACTCCTATTCACAAATAGTTCCTGTTTGAAAGATGGGTCTGTAAAAAAGCAACATTTAATTTGTTCCCTAAAAAGAATATACTGTCTTAGTATTTGCACGTTTATGTATTCATTTAACAAATTTTTTTTTTTGAACACAGCCAGCTGACGTCAGGTACTGCTCTAGATGCTAGGGACAAAGCAGTTAACAAAAGTATAAAACTCCTGTTTTCATAGAGCTTACATTTTAGTGAAGAAAGCAGACAATAAGCAAACAAATAATATTTCATATTGTTTGGCAGTGATAAATTCTGTGAAGAAATGTAAAGCATTAGTAGTAATTGGGATGCAAGATGCTCCTTAAAGACAATAGTTCAATTCATTATATATCTAAAAGTTTGAAACAAAGGGTTTGAGAGATAGAATGGTGTCAAGGATGATTCCAATGTTTTGCCTTGGACAACTGGGTGAATGAGTAGGGGCTGATGTTTACCACTGTCAGGGAGAGAATCAAGACTGTGCGACACAAACAAAGTGATATTTCTATTATATTTCCAATGGAGATATTGAATTGGATTTTAATATCCAAGTGAGTTTGGTGTTGAACAGAGAAGCCAGGTCTGATGATGCAAACTTACCAATCTCAGTCTCTAGATGTTTTATAAAACCATCGAAGATGTGTTTTTAAAGTCATGATACAAGATGAGAGCACTTAGGAAATCAACAGAGACGTCCAAAGAACTGAACACTGATCATGCCAAAATAATGAGGACAATGTAGCAAAGAAAAAAGAGAGAGAGAGAGAGAGAGAGAGAGAGAGAGAGAGAGAGAGAGAGAGAAAATTCCCAGTAAGCTAAAAGGAAAACTCTAAAATGTACTGCTTTAAAAAGGAAAAGTATTCAAAAAGGAGACAACGATTAGTTGTGTGGTAAGCCCTATAACTAAGTAATTAGGCAACTAGAGGTCACTGGTACTCCTGACAGTAGAAGTTTAAGTGATTCATAAGAATATAAGACCAATAGGGGCGCCTGGGTGGCTCTTTTGATTGGGCGTCCTACTTCAGCTCAGGTTATGTTCTCACAATCTGTAGTTCGAGCCCAGTATGAGGCTCTGTGCTGAAAGTTCAGAGCCTGGAGCATGCTTCTGATTCTGTGTCTCCCTCTCTCTGGGCCTCCCCCGATAATGCGCTATCTCACTCTCTCTCTCTAGAAATAAACAAACATTCAAAAAAAAATTTTTTTTAAATATAAGACTGATTTAAGTGGGCTCAAGACAGAAGGGGAGAAAGTAAATAAAGGGAAAAAAAAACACATTCTGTGAGTTTTTCTATAAAGAGAGAAGAAAAATGGAGTGGTAGCTGAAGAGGAATGTAGGTTCAAAGAAAGCTGTTTACTATCATCTTTACAACAATCTTATATACTGATGGGATGATCCAGCAGAAGTGAAAATAGAAAACAATTATATGAGACTAATTCTTGAGTAGGAGAGAGAATTTGGGATTGGTCCACAATTGCAGAGATATGCCTTAGGTACTCGCACAGTGTGTTCGTTCATTCAAACAAGAGGATGGTGAAGTGATTAGTTCTAGATACAGATAGATTGGTACATTTAATAAACTTCAGGGCGAGAAAGTTCTCTTCTGATTGCTTCTATTTTCTCAAGTAAATATGACACAAAATCATCATGTTAGAATAAGGAGACATACAAAAATTCATTATCTAGGGGCGGAAAAGGAAAAGGTCATTTAATCTATTTCACTGTTTTCTGACCAGGCTGCCAAAGGACATAAACATACAACCTATACTTAAGATTGCAATTTTTTACTTTGTTATTAAAAAGACAGATTAGTTCTAGGTAGGTACTCAACAGTGATTATATACCAAACTTCTAGGTACTTTACCAGATATATTCTTGGCAATTTGATGGTATGTTGTTCGAAACTTCTAAAGACTATTAAAATATAATTTATCTAACAATTTTACACATGTAACCTGTCATGGAAAACACAGGTGGAGGCTCTGTGAGTCCTAGTGTTACCAAGAAATGTTCACATACATTTAAAACTGTAATCCATACGATGCATTTTCTTTTCTCAGGACTAACATGACTCTAAGCAGCTTGACTTGGAAGAATATGCAGACTACCAGTCATCAAAGTCAAGGGCAAGTATGTTCTCTAGAGGGAGGAGTGCAGGAGAGGTACTCTCTAACTATGGTTATTTCTTTGTTGATTGCTATTGATACATGGGATGCCTTGAAGGCACTCTGAAAAAAAAAAATTTCTTATTAGAAATGACAAAATATTATCTTTTTCTCAGCTTTATTTTTTCCCTGAGAATTTCAATAGTTGTATACTTCTACTTCTCCCAAAGTAATAGAGAAGTTATATACATATGTATATCCTTGCCTTACTTTCAAATTGAATAACTCATAATTTCTATGAATTAAAATGTGCTTCATTTGTTTTTAATTTTCATTATATGTCCAACTTAAGACAAAAAAAGGAGTGCATTTGATCTATGATAATTGTAGTGCATGATATGATCTATCACATGTCCCAAATTGAGAATTTAATTAATAGTTCAAAAGCTATTCTACAAAAAATTAAATATAGAAATATAGATAGAAATTTACACCTAGATGTTACGTCACTTGTAAAAATAAAGTTTATCAATTCTCAAATCTAGAGTAGAGCCCATAAATGTGGCCATCTGATTCTTCATAACCATACAAAGAATTCCTTAGCTAGCTTGCAATTATGATGTTAACTAGTAAAGCAAGTGAAAACATGCTTTTCTTTTTTTCCTACATATGGTATTTTCTTACACTCTGGATAAATCAAAGGTGTCATGACACATAAGACACCGTGGTTATGTTCTCTAAGATGTCAAGAAAGAGGCAACACTGTGAAAATGATGTCCTCTTAGAAAAAAAAAAAAAAATCAAAACAAAACAGAAAAAACACACATAGAATATTCATGAGAAGTTTAATACCTCAACACAGCATACTCATTAATAGGGTTTGGGTGGGGGAAAAAAAGTGTGATATTTAATTTGGGTAATGGAAATTCTATCTGAAATCATTGCCCTGGTCTGTCATGGAATGTGATTTCCAACTAAGAGCCAGAAAAGAAGTAGGCTATGAATAGTCCAGGAAATAGAGAAATATGTTGATTGGTCAGGCTAGGTTTTCAAAGTCAGCCTGTGAAACTCTAGCATTTCTCTAGGACGGAGCTTTAGGCAATACCACACGATTGCAGGCAGAGTGGCTTGGTCTACAGTTATATCTGCATAGTCAGCACACTAGGATTATATGTCAGTCTGAAGAGGGCTTGGGCTAGAGGGCACATTTGTGGACATTATGCATATTTTTGCCAATCACTTCAACATCACTACTACAGAAAAGGTAGCATGAGCCCTGATTAACAGGATAAAACTGGGAAAATACCCCACTTTTTTTGTTTTCATCTTTTCCAGCCTTTTGGCATTCCTTTTACTAATCCTCAAAATCCCAGTCCCCTATTCTGCTTCCTGGATGTTCACAAAATTGCTTAAAGCATCCAAAAAAAAAAAAAAAAAAAAAAAAACTACCAAGCACATACTCTGAATTAGGCACTGACTTCTCTGCCACTTACTATTTACCATAGTATACATAATTTCTTCCATGTATATGTGACTGAGTAAACAACAGCGAATTTGGGTACCTATGCTGGTTATGGTCCACTAGGCTCACTCCTAGCTCAGAGTCTCATATACCATCATGTCATCAAATGCCATTCTCAGTTACCCCACAATAAAATAACAACTTGTACAGGAACTAGACCTTTGGACTAACTAAAAATAGCAAAACCTATGGATAGTGAATCTTCAGATGTCAAGACATAATCACATATCATTCTGAGGGAAGCCATTCTTATCCAGATGGCATAGTGAAATAGATCTGACCTACTTAGTCTCATAAATTATCAAAGTTACTAAGACTTAATATGTCACCCTCCCTAAGAATACTCACATTTTAATATAGAGTGCTTTAAAAAAAAACAAAGAGAACAAGGCAATTACATTGTAATAACTGAATTCCAAGCATTTCAAGTGGCTGATGAGGCTATGACACTATAAACAAGGTACTCTTCCTTCGCTATACTGCCACTTGCCTATTCTCCACACAAGCCGAACCAGCATCTGCAGAAAATGTTGAATGATCCCTCTACCTTCTAAAGGAAAAATTTAAACTATACATTAGATAACAGAATTGCAGGTAGACATAGGAGTTATAGGACATTATATTTTCTTTTATTTCTCTTTCTAAGAATTGCAGCAAAGAAAACATGAGTGGTATGAAAACATTCCCTAGCATTGTCTAAGGTTGTGATTCTGTGGATTATATAGGAATTATGATTTGTGTTTCTTACACCTAAGAGTTCCATTGCCTAAATGGTCTCCCCACTGTCCCAATCAGTGAATAGCATAGTATAAACTGTAATAGAATCCTAAAGTTATTTAATGGACTCTCTTGACTCACTACTCTAGTTCACTACATGGCAAAGAGGTACACTCTCTCTCTCATGGTGCCAATTATTACAGTGTCTCTACACTGATGATACAATTATTCAGTGCTCTTTATTCTGGGACTGCTTTAGTGCAATCAGTAGGGTCCTACTGGTACTGTAGAACTGTAAACTGGGTTAAGTGCCTGTCTTCAGCAAATGGTCAGGAGACTGAAAAGTACAGTCCAATGAGCCTGACTTTATCAGGAGTAAACCTGGCAACAGTTCATAAGTTAAACACCCTTGGCTATTACTTTCATTTTTACAGGTTCTGCAGGAGCCCACTTTTAGCCTTAGGTGCCCGCATTTAAGGGTTACTTCTACATTAAAATTTGTCTAAATCATTTAAAAGAAAGTAAATAAAAAAAAAAAAAAAAACTTTTCATTTTCAGATTTGACAACTCTAGAACTCTAATCTCAAAAAAAAGTATACAGTGAGCTTAAATGGATATGTATAGATATTTTAATGATTATGTTTAAAACATTTAAAAAAAAACATTTTAACATTTATTTTTGAAAGACAGAGCACAAGCAGGGGAGGGGCAGAGAGAAAGGGAGACAATCTGAAGCAGGCTCCAGGCTCTGAGCTGTTAGCACAGAGCTGGACACGAAGCTCAAACTCATGAACTGTGAGGTCATGACCTAAGCCAAAGTCGAATGTTTAACCATCTGAGCCACCCAGGTGCCCCTAAAACATTTTTTCAAATGACAAGTCCTTATGTTGAATTAAAAATTTACTAGCTTTTGGGTCACCTGAGTGACTCAGTCAGTTGAGCATGGGACTCTTGATTTCGGCTCAGGTCAATGATCTCATGGTTTGTGAGTCCAAGACCTGCATTGGGCTTTGTGCTAAAGCACAGAGCCTGCTTAGGATTCATATTCTCTCTCAATCTCTCTCTCTCTCCCTCTCTTTCTCTCTCTCTCTCTCTCTCAAAGTAAATAAACTTAAAAATTGGTTTTAAAAATTACTAGCTTTTAATGTGTGTCGCATTCCAATGTTATGAACATTCCATTATGACATTCATATTCCAGTATGTCTCCCACTACATAGTACTATAACTATCATATAAAATTATTGTTTAATGTACATTATAAAATTTCTTCCATTTGGAAATTATTCATTTTGATATCAAATGGATAGTTGGACTAGATTACCTTTGAGTTCCTTCCAACCTTGAAATTATTGATTCTACATTTCAGGAATCAGGTCAATCTTACCACGCATAGAAAAGAATTTGTCTCTGTTGCATGAATTAACAGGAATGAAAAGGACTCTTGCCTAACATTAATTTCTTCCCCCATCTACAAAAAGGTCTAAAATCTCCTACCTCTTATTAGTTATTTATTAAAGGTGCTCTTAAGGCTTGTGAATTTTACTTGGATTGAGACACTACATTACAAAGGTGGGATAATCAATTAATAGTAATTACGTAAATTAATCTAAGTTAATTGTCATATTGAAAATAAGACCCCACAGGCACATTTTGGGATGAATAGCTGAGGAATGACCATGTTGTTATTCTGTGCTGAAAGCTATAAGCAGCTTCCTAGCCAATTGAATCTGCCTCTCTCTGCCTTCACAGAAAAGGCTATTCTTTCAAGAACTTTTTAGTTTTCCCATCTATCATTTAGCAAGCTTTTTGCAGAACCCTCCCCTTGGATCTAGTTTTAATTTCCCATTGTATCCCTTGGGCTTGATATTTCTTTCTCCCTTTCTCTCTTTCTTTCTTTTGTCTATAAATCTTTTACACACATCCACTGTTCTGGACCAGCCCATTCTAACCTCCCATAGTTTCTCATGCTCCCATATTCTGAGATGTCTGGAACTCTGGCTTGTAGAAAAAATTAGGTTTTAGAGTCCAGTAGGGTAGGATTGTAAAGGAAGAAAAAAGAGGGGCCAATCTAAGGAGCCAGGTAAAGGGAATAAGGAATAGCAAAGCCTTAAAACAAATGTGGTTTAATTCAAAACATTTTCCTAGCACTCATCAGTCATGGCAACACTACAGTATAACATTGCCACAATAATGTAAGGCTGATGCGTTAACTAACATTTTACGTATAACTGAAGCCAAAAGTATCCTCTGGTTCATTTGTTATCAATTTGAGAAAACCAAAGCAAAAGTGATCGCTTTCCTTTAGAATTTGTACAAATACATTGGTTCAAACATCCATGTGACCTTTAGAACTAGTCAATATATGGTATAGACTTGTATCGTTTACGATATTACTAGCAACTCATTTTTCTAAAACTATAAACCCCAGGAACATTCTCATAAAAACTGTATCTTTCAAACTCTGTAGGCTAATATTGTCATCAAGCCAACCACCAAGAGGTGAAGGCTTTTATATGTTCCATTATCAATTCTAGATTCATCAAATCTCCTTTATTCAGCATTATATTATCATGTATGATCCCTCTCTGGTTACATTGTTATTGGCAGATACCTTCTCCACACAAAGAAAGAAAGTGCCTCTTTGTATAGGGTTTATTACATTACACCCTCCCTGTAAAGCCACAGCAATATTGTGTGGATCAATAGAAACCGTAAAGAACAAGCCTTCTACTTCTTCAGCCCATCAATATTTTAAGTCAGAACACTCAGCGGTGGGAAAAAAGAATATGCGACCTGATTTAATTTTTCTCAAGGATTGCCCCCCAAAATAAATGTGGCCTCATAAACCAAGTCAATAATTCAAAGAAGTAAACTAAGAAGTAAAAGAGTTTCTGTCTAATTTGGTATACAAATGTCTTGTAAATAATTTAACACACTGTCTCAGGGAAATGGTTGAAAGTATAGCATGAGGTTATGTTGTAGAGGGAGACAGCTGGGGCTGTTTGCAAAGCAAATCCAATGCTTTGCTCAATCTATCTTCAAAAAAGGGAAAGCTATTCCATGCTTCATTTTATAATTGCTAATAAAAGGGGGTAAAGGGGCACTCATTAATTCATCAAAACATCATAATTTGAAAACCCATAAAATGAAACCAGATTTGAGAAAACTTAGAAGCTAAATGGAATAGCATGTACAATATTTCCTTGTATTATTCTTAATTCAGCCCACAAAATATTAGCATTATCCTATTGTTACTAACATATCTCGAGGCTATTTCATTAGCAAATCATCTATGCTTACTGAGTGTTTACAATAGACTGAATACTGTGCTGAAACAATAGGCTTC